>NC_056452.1:1500000-1659921 GCF_018296145.1 Oncorhynchus tshawytscha
TCTTTGATAAACACATATTAGACTGTTTTCCAAAATATTGTCTTCTCATTTCGGACATGCTTACCCAAATTGATCCACACGAACCAAAGCGGGTTTGTTTAAAAGCATTTATCCTCGTATAACCTCCATTCACTATTACATATCTTAGGTGCTTCATCAGAAACAACAGCTCATTGGGTTGTATTATCTCTCGATGCATAAAACGTTTTTGGTAGACTAGAATGGTAATTTCTCTGGTCTGTCTTGAAACATACATTGCATTCGGAAAAAGTATTCAGACCCCTTGACTTTTACGTTACAGCCTTATTCTAAAATGGATGAGAAAAAAAACCCTCATCAATCTACACACAATACCACATAATGATAAAGCAAAAACAGGTTTTTAGAAATGTTAGCAAATTTGACATGCAGTTGACAGTGCGTGTCAGAGCAAAAACCAAGCCATGAAGTCAAAGGAATTGTCTGTAGAGCTCTGAGACAGGATTGTGTCGAGGCACAGATCTGGGGAAGAGTACTAAAAAATGTCTGCAGCATTATTCCAATCAAATCAAATCAAATGTATTTATATATAGCCCTTCGTACATCAGCTGATATCTCAAAGTGCTGTACAGAAACCCAGCCTAAAACCCCAAACAGCAAGCAATGCAGGTGTAGAAGCCCGGTGGCTAGGAAAAACTAAAGGGAAAAAAAAGGAAAAACTAAAAACCTAGGAAGAAACCTAGAGAGGAACCGGGCTATGTGGGGTGGCCAGTCCTCTTCTGGCTGTGCCGGGTGGAGATTATAACAGAACATAGCCAAGATGTTCAAATGTTCATAAATTACCAGCATGGTCCAATAATAATAAGGCAGAACAGTTGAAACTGAAGCAGCCGCACGGCCAGGTGGACTGGGGACAGCAAGGAGTCATCATGTCAGGTAGTCCTGAGGCATGGTCCTAGGGCTCAGGTCCTCCGAGAGAGAGAGAGAAAGAGAGAATTAGAGAGAGCACACTTAAATCCACACAGGACACCGAATAGGACAGGAGAAGTACTCCAGATATAACAAACTGACCCTAGCCCCCCGACACATAAACTACTGCAGCATAAATACTGGAGGCTGAGACAGGAGGGGTCAGGAGACACACGAGGACAGGGCCAAAAAGGAAGGATATAACCCCACCCACTTTGCCAAAGTGGGACAACTGTGGGAAGCATCGCAGTCAACATGGGCCAGCATCCCAATGGAACACTTTTGAAACCTTTTAGAGTCAATGCCCCGACGAATTGAGTCAGTTCTAATGTTTTGTACACTCAGTGTGTGTGCGTGCAAATATATAAATATACAGTTGAAGTCAGATATTTACATACACTTAGAGTCATTAAAACTCCAACTTGATTTGCACTTTTCGCACCAAAGTACGTTCATCTCTAGGAGACAGAACGCATCTCCTTCCGGAGCGGTATGACAGCTGCGTAGTTCCATGGTGTTGATACTTGCATACTATTGTTTGTGCGGATGAATGTGGTACCTTCAGGCGTTTGGAAATAGCTCTCAAGAATGAACCAGACTTGTGGAGGTCTTGGCTGATTTCTTTTGATTTTTGCATGATGTCAAGCAAAGATGCACTGAGTTTGAGGGTAGGCCTTGAAATACATCCACAGGTACACCTCCAATTGACTCAAATGATTATGTCAATTAGCCTATCAGAGGCTTCTAAAGCTTTGACATTATTTTCTAGAATTGTACAAGCTGTTTAAAGGCACAGTCAACTTTGTGCATGTTAACTTATGACCCACTGGAATAGTGATATAGTGAATTATAAGTGAAATAATCTGTCTGTAAACAATTGTTCTAAAAATGACTTGTTTCATGCACAAAGTAGATGTCCTAACCGACTTGCCAAAACTATAGTTTGTTAACAATACATTTTGGGAGTGGTTGAAAACTAGTTTTAATGACTCCAAGCTAAGTGTATGTAAACTTCCAACATCAACTGTGTATGTTTAAATATATATATATTACACTGAGCACACACCCCTTCCTTTTGCCCTCAGAACAGTTTCATTTCATTGTAGCATGGACTCTACAAGGTGTTGTAAGTGTTCCACAGGGATGCTGGCCCATGTTGACTCCAATGCTTCCCACAGTTGTGTCAAGTTGGCTGGATTTCCTAAAGTTATTCAGCCAGACAGCTCCCACTCCCAATGGACTCTCCACCATCCTCCCTAGACTAGAATGGAGACATGGAGTCTCCAGATTTCCCCACCTCTCTATAAGTGGGTGGGGAGAAAGTAGTCTTTAGCTGCTACATCTAGAGCGGCTGAGGTCGAGTAGAGGGGGAGGCTGATGGAAAAGAAGGGGGCTTTACTGCCCTATTACACATTATAGAGCAGCCAGGCCAGTTAAAAGATAAATGGAAGCCCCTTTTGTATTACAGATTTCTCATGGTTATTAGAGGCATGAATTTTTTCTCTCTCTTACATAAGTACTTCCACACAACTTAGCTGGACAATTGTGCTCAGCTCTGCACTACTGAACTATTCACTGTGCCACTCCCAGCTCTGTAACTACATGTTGACTGATGTGTGTGTTGTGGTTATTTACTGAGCCGCAGCGGCAGTTGTGTTAATGAGACATTGTTTACAGGCTGCTGTGTGGAGAGAGATAGAGACAGACTGTCAGGCTTTAGGAAGGGAAAAGGATATCCCCATATCTCGTACACACTCCACGCTCCCTTAACAGTCACTTGCACTCCACAAATATGAATGATCACACTCTCTCAAATATATCTCAACACTCCATGCAAGTACTCTGCACACATTTGGGACACTCACAGTGGCCATGTCGAAATGTGGCTTGCCTGCTACTTACTTCAGCTGCATAATGTGTAACGACAAAGCAAAAATATGTTGATGTGTTAGGGGATCTGTAAGATACGGCATTTGTCGTTGTATTTGCATTGTGAAGGTGTTTTATGGGATCACTGTTGATGGATTGATTCTCCCTGTGTGGAGGGTGGATTTACTAAATCATGATTTATTGATCCTGCGGAATCGATGCCCGATGACATCCAAAAATGTTCTCCCTTACTTTCAGAGTAGGAGTTTATCCCCCCACTACCACCATTCATCTTTTTCCCCCTTATTTATTTCTCTCTACCTCTTCCTCTCTCTCTTACACATCTCTGTCTTATATATGTATATATACACACACAGTGGGGCAAACAAGTATTTAGTCAGCCACCAATTGTGCAAGTTCTCCCACTTAAAAAGATGAGAGAGGCCTGTAATTTCCATCATAGGTACACTTCGACTATGACAGACAAAATGAAAGAAAAAAAAAAATCAGAAAATCCCATTGTAGGATTTTTAATGAATTTATTTGCAAATTATGGTGGATATAAGTATTTGGTCAATAACAAAAGTTTATCTCAATACTTTGTTATATACCCTTTGTTGTCAATGACAGAGGTCAAACGTTTTCTACAAGTCTTCACAAGGTTGTCACACACTGTTTGCTGGTATTTTGGCCCATTCCTCCATGCAGATCTCCTCTAGAGCAGTGATGTTTTGGGGCTGTTGCTGGGCAACACGGACTTTCAACTCCCTCCAAAGATTTTCTATGGGGTTGAGATCTGGAGACTGGCTAGGCCACTCCAGGACCTTGAAATGCTTCTTACGAAGCCACTCCTTCGTTGCCCGGGCAGTGTGTTTGGGATCATTGTCATGCTGAAAGACCCAGCCACGTTTCATCTTCAATGCCTTTGCTGATGGAAGGAGGTTTTCACTCAAAATCTCACGATACATGGCCCCATTAATTATTTCCTTTACACGGATCAGTCATCCTGGTCCCTTTGCAGAAAAACAGCCTCAAAGCATGATGTTTCCACCCCCATGCTTCACAGTAGGTATGGTATTCTTCGGATGCAACTCAGCAATCTTTGTCCTCCAAACACGACGAGTTGAGTTTTTACCAAAAAGTTATATTTTGGTTTCATCTGACCATATGACATTCTCCCAATCTTCTTCTGGATCATCCAAATGCTCTCTAGCAAACTTCAGACGGGCCTGGACATGTACTGGCTTAAGCAGGGGGACCTTGCCTGGCACTGCAGGATTTGAGTCCCTGGCGGCGTAGTGTGTTACTGATGGTAGGCTTTGTTACTTTGGTCCCAGCTCTCTGTAGGTCATTCACTAGGTCCCCCCGTGTGGTTCTGGGATTTTTGCTCACCGTTCTTGTGATCATTTTGACCCCACGGGGTGAGATCTTGCGTGGAGCCCCAGATCGAGGGAGATTATCATTGGTCTTGCATGTCTTCCATTTCCTAATAATTGCTCCCACAGTTGATTTCTTCAAAACAAGCTGCTTACCTATTGCAGATTCAGTCTTCCCAGCCTGGTGCAGGTCTACAATTTTGTTTCTGGTGTCCTTTGACAGCTCTTTGGTCTTGGCCATAGTGGAGTTTGGAGTGTGACTGTTTGAGGTTGTGGACAGGTATCTTTTATACTGATAACAAGTTCAAACAGGTGCCATTAATACAGGTAACGAGTGGAGGACAGAGGAGCCTCTTAAAGAAGAAGTTACAGGTCTGTGAGAGCCAGAAATCTTGCTTGTTTGTAGGTGACCAAATACTTATTTTACACCATAATTTGCAAATAAATTCATTAAAAATCCTACAATGTGATTTTCTGGATTTTTTTTCTCATTTTGTCTGTCATAGTTGAAGTGATGAAAATTACAGGATTCACTCATATTTTTAAGTGGGAGAACTTGCACAATTGTTGGCTGACTAAATACTTTTTGCCCCACTGTTATATAGGGATGGAAATATATATATATATAGAGGATATTATATATATATATATATATATATATATCGAGAGAGGGATGGAAAGGGATGGAAATATATATATATCGAGAGAGGGATGGAAAGATTATATATATATATAGGGATGGAAATATATATATATATATATATATATATATATATATATATATATATATATATAATCTTTCCATCCCTCTCTCGATAGGACACAGGCACCTTAATCCAGTGAGACAGATGTGTCATCAGCACTACTGATGCATGTCTGCCTTCCTGCAAGAGGACAGGAGGGAGGGATGTAGGACTTAAAGAGAGAGGGAGTACGCACATCGGTGTGTGTGTGTGTGTGTGTGTGTGTGTGTGTGTGTGTGTGTGTGTGTGTGTGTGTGTGTGTGTGTGTGTGTGTGTGTGTGTGTGTGTGTGTGTGTGTAACTGAGAGAAAGAGAGAGAGTTTAGGAGTAGGAGAGAGAGACAGAGAGATATATAGTGAGATTCTGGCCGGGTAAGGTGGAGTGATAGGCAGTGATGTCAAAGAATATCTAGACAAAGGCAGCCAGTCAGCTTATTTTACCTGTGTTATGCTGTTGTGTTCACTGGGCAATGAACCTTGGCCTCACAGCACACCCAAACGACCACTGATAGTGTGTGTGCATGCATGTGTGTTGTTGGGTTTCCTGGACAATGGTCCTTGGCCTCCCGCATACCCCTATAGTATAACTGATATGGGCTGAGTAGCATACACAGAAACACACACCCTCTGGTGGGAGGTGCAACACAGAAGACATACAAAGAAAGCCACATATATATGGAGGGGTGTTCACATATACCCTTCTCCCCTATGTGGTCACTATCTACTGCTCCTGACCAGGAACCTATGCGTGTGTGTGTGGATGTGTCTGTGCGTGCTTGTGTGGGTTTCTTTGTTTCTATTGTATTTGGGAGTTTGGATATATTTGCCTATGTTTCAGTGTAAGATATAATTCCAATGAATGAACATGTTTTACAAGTTTGCTGACAAACTCCTTTGCATCGACAGGGGAGTGTTTGTGTTTATTCCTACAGTGGCTAGGAATGCAGGTGGGATGGGTGTGGCTTAGTGAATGACCATACAAGCAGCGCTCCCCGATTTGAAAGTTCCATCGAAGTTATACATCCAACATATCATGTAAATAACCAACACCTGCATAGCAGATCATTGTTCTATGTGAAAATCGAGTGTTTCTACAGTACCAGTCAAAAGTTTGGACACACTTGCTCAATCAAGGGTTTTTATTTATTTTCTACTATTTTCTACATTGTAGAATGGTAGTGAAGACATCAAAACCATATAGTAACCAAAAGTGTTCAACAAATCAAAATATATTTTAGATTTGAAATTCTTCAAAGTAGCCACCCTTTGCCTTGATGACATCTTTGCACACTCTTGGCATTTTCTCAACCAGCTTCATGAGGTTGTCACCTGGAATGCATTTCAATTAAGAGGTGTGCATTGTGAGAAGTTAATTTGTGGAATTTATTTTCTTCTTAATACATTTGAGCCAATCAGTTGTGTTGTGACAAGGTAGGGGTGGTATACAGAGAAGCCCTATTTGGTAAAAGACAAGGTCTATATTAATGCAAGAACAGCTCAACTAAACAAATAGAAATGACAGTCCATCATTACTTTAAGACATGAAGGTCAGTCAATGTGGAACATTTCAAGAACTTTGAACATTTCTTCAAGTGCAGTAGCAAAAAATGGGTGCTAAATATCCATATTTACGATGAGCGTTTTATTGAATTGTATACACGATCCTTTGTCTCTCCTTCTCCCGCTCTTTCTTTCCCCACCCCATTCATTGTGTAATAAGCTGTCATATCGGGTTCGTCCATTAGGGACTTTTCATTACATTATGTTGGTAATCAATTCAACCTATACTGTGTGTGTATGTATTTCTGTGTGATTATTTCGTTAGTTAGTAAATAAATAATTAAGCCAATTTGTGTAAGCTGAGTCATCATGTAGACTGGGGTTTGTGCAGATTTATAGAATATTACGATGTTCAGAATGAGACTGATATGAGGTTAGTTGTTTAGTTGATAAGAAACAGGAACTAGTTGGGATACTGTTCATCATTAAAGAGAAACTGCCCCTAAAAACATATTTTCCTTTTGAAAAAGGCCTATGTGGCATCGATATGAGTCAGAAACATTTATTATATTGTCAAAATTGACTACAATGTGTAAATAGGATCATTTGTTCATGAAGTCAGTTTCGTCTAAAACGTAATGTTAAACGAGGGATAACATACTATGGGGAGTCGCACTCTCGCGACTTCGGTTGAAGGATCTACAATGGTACCTGACAAGGCCAATAAAATCCATGCCTCATACGAAGCCCTGCCTTCCATAGCTGATACGCGTGAGGCATGGACTCATTCCTTCAATTTAATACCACCCTTCACCAAGCCCAGGAACGGGCAGTGCGGGGCCAAACAGGTGTTGGACCTTCTTTCCCTGGTTCCAGGGAACCGTAGTTATAGTCATAATGACCCACAACAGACCACCCAGACCAAACCCTGCCTGATGCGGTGATCTGGGTATTGCGGATACGGCACGCTGCCAAGTTACTTTTCCCTGTCCCAGCTGTAAGCACACTTAGAGAAGTGACATCTAAGCGAAAAAAACACACAAAAGTGTGTGGTGATGCCCAACTCGCCCCAGCACATATCTCCTATAGTCAACCCTTTAAACAACGCCCAAGATGCTGCCAGACCTCTGGTGGAGTGAGCACATACACAGCTAGGTAAACCTTGCTCATGGTTGCTAAATGCCAGGGAGAGAGTGCCCTGCTTAGAGAGCTCCCTGCCCCTACTTGGATTAGCAGAACAGACAAATAGCTGGTTACATAACTGGATATCCCGGGTTCGTTCAATGTACGTGTGCAAAGCTCGTACCGGAAACAGGGCAAAAACCTCTGTTGCTTTTCAGAATCAAAGGAAGAGGTTGAAAGGGAAATAGCTCAAAAGCTAAGGATCTGTAGATATAGCCATGACTTTTGGAGCGAAGGCTACATTTGGACTCAATGTCACCTTAGTCGCCCAGGGCGAACTGAGTACAGGACGGGTGTATGGGTAACGCGTGGAGGTCCCCAACATGTTTAGCCGAGGCCAAAGTAATGAGCAGGGATATTTTGTAGGAGATCCACTGACTTCAGAGGCTCAAAGGGGGCCACACCCAGCGTCTCCAAAAACATTGCCATGTCCCATGTTGGTGCAATAGGTTTAGATACCAGTCTCAGACCACATACACCTTTCAAGAACTGCACCACTAGGGGATGTGCCTCAGGTGTGGTTCTGTCAATTCCCACATGACATGCTAAGATAATGGCCATGTACACTTTTAATGTGCAGAATGCGCGTCCCTGCTCGAAAAGCACCTGTAAGAACATAAGGATGTCCCTCACAGAGCACTGAAAATGAACAAGCCCCTTCTCTTGGCACCAGAGCTCAAACGCTTATACGCATACAGCCATCTCGTGGAGGGCGCCCTTGCAGACTGATTGGTAGCATTAATATTCGAAGGTAAACCCCTAGTCATCAGATTGGCCCTCTCAGTGGCCAGGGCCATAGGAATCAAATCTCCGGCCTCTCGTGCCAAACCTTTCCATGTGCCTGGGACAACAGGTCCCTGCGCAACTGGAGTTGCCATGGGTCTCCATCTAAAAGGCGAACCAAGGCTGCCTGGGTCAACGGGGAGCCACAATAATTAATGATAAGCCCTCCCGGCGCACCCTATCTAACATCGGCTGAATCAGAACCACTGGCGGAAACACATAAAGGAGGGTCCGAGGCCACTGGTGCACCAGAGCGTCTGTTACCAGAGACAACTGTCCCAACAGTTGATGCATAAAGACCTACGTTGGCTCTGCCAAACCTCTCCTATATCTGGGAAACCACCCAGGAGTGTATTCTCCACTCCTGAGGAAGGCGATCCCCTGCATATCAGATCTGCACCCGAGTTGAGGCAACCGGGAACATGCACCACCCAAAGTCAGAGCAAATGTGCAAAGCAACAGGGAGCGAGCCAAATCTTTAGAATAGACAATAGACATAGAATGTCATTCTAGTTCTGGTAAGACATCTGAAGTTGTACTCTATACACAATTTATTTTCATTTGCTAGGTGAAGTGTTAGCATGCTGTCTAAGCACATCAATATGATATTTACATCAGAACATGTTTTGTCTTTGTAACTTGAACACACCCATTGGATTTTTGTTGATAGATGTATCTATACTCAAGCTGGATGGCATTTGTACAATGTCCATATGTGCAGGTTGGCATTTATTGTATTGAGTCTTGCCATGGATGCAGAACTTAGAAAACAAAAATGTAAGGTTAGGGTTAGGTTAGCAGTGTGGTTAAGGTTAGAGTTTAGGGTTACTGTTATGTTTAAAATGTCATATTTCATGACTTTGTGGCTGTTCCAGATAGTGACCTCTCTGCAGAACTGCCTCCAGTACATGAGTCATCTCAATGAATGCCACCCTGCTCCACATGTAGCCTACCCCTGTTTGGATATTAGTAGTTCTGGGATGTGTGCCCCGGGAAAGTTCTTACAGTGGACATAAGGAGAGATGAGAAAAACTAACCAGTTAGATAATGTGTTGTAGGACAGCTGAGCTGACTGAAAACCGGGCATTCAACTAGCAGTTGATATATTTTCCACAGTAACGCGTCTTTACATGACGTGATGAAACTTCAAGTTTCAAGCTATTTTTTGGTAGCAAGGTGTGAAGAACGAGTGTCTCATGAAACACATTCCAGACAGTGATTCTTGCTATCATGGTATAACTGTGCTTTGACAGATAAGTATCAGCTGGCTAGATAGGCTAGCCAGCTGCAGCTATACCCAAGTTATGCTAGCTAGCTGCTGTCAGGTTGGCTAAACACAAGGTCAGCGCAGGCTTTAGCCTACACATAGAACTGAGTTAACAGATCATCTGAGATGGTAAGTCAGTCAGGAGGGTGAGAAGTCCTCATCTTCTAAACTTGTCTACATATCAAAGCTAGCTTAGCTTACCTCACTGTCACTACTCACAACTGCACTTGTTTGTTGTGATTAAATGGCAAAGACACACCCAAGAAACCTCCACATCAAACTACACCCCCAAGACAACTCTCGTTTGCCTTCAGTCATGGCCACTAGCATTTCTTAATGAGCAAGCTGATAACCAAGGCCAAATCAGGAAGTTCAGCTCCCCTTTAAATGTGCAGAACAGTAATATGTCTCCATCCTTTGTTTCTACATAGCCATCCACCTTTTAAATAACCCCTCAAACTATAGAAATGTGACTTCATGCCAACCTGTGTGCCTGTCTTTCTCTGTGTTCCAGAACATTCCAGTGGGCACCTCAGTGTACCAGGTGAATGCCACAGACCCAGACCAAGGCACGGGGGGCAGTGTGCTCTTCTCTTTCCAGCCCTCCTCTTCCTTTTTCTCCATCGATGGAGCCCGTGGTACAGTCACTGTCACCAGGGCTCTGGATTATGAGACCACATCGGCCTACCAGCTCACTGTCAATGCCACGGTGAGGGGATACACAAAATACAAACAAACTTAAACATAGATTTTAAGAAGTAACAAGCATAACCATCTTGTCTAATGTCTATTTTATTTTGTTGTGGTTAGTGTAAATAAATACAATTCAACTGAGAATGGCATGGAAATGTTGGTATATTGTTGTGAAGTCAGGATTTTGTTCAGTAGGGCTAAGGTTTAAAAACTTTAAAAGAAAAGGAGCAAGTCCAGGTTTATGTCTGTTTTCATCCCAATGAACATGACCCAGGGGTGACCATGCTTGTGTGTGTCTGTTCTCTCCCTCAGGACCAGGATAAGAAGCGCCCTCTGTCCAGTCTATCTAATTTAGCCATCACCATCACTGATGTTCAGGACATGGACCCCATCTTTACCAACCTACCCTACAGCACCAACATAGGGGAGGACGTCCCACCGGTCAGTAATGCTAAGTCTCACCCCCTTTACATTACTTCTCCATCTCCTCCTTCGCTTCCCCGTATGGAAAATACATTTCAATATATTTAACTTCACCTAAAAATGTGTTTCAAATACATGTAGATACATTTGCATATTTGCTCAAATGCATGTAATGTCTGATATTTCAGAAATGCATGGCCATTACATCTAGTTTACAGGGTTGTAAAAGTAGTTCCTAATTCTGCTTCTAAACTTGTTAAGGATAGGGGGCAGTATTTCCCCTTTGGATGAATTGCGTGCCCATAGTGAACTGCATCAAAATCTGTCCTAAATTGCTAATATATGCATATTATTATTATTATTGGATAGAAAACACTCTGAAGCTTCTAAAACCGTTTGAATTATGTCTGTGAGTATAACAGAACTCACAGGGCAGGCAATCTTCCAAACTAGTTTTGGAATCCTGAAAGTTGGGGCAACTTTGACGTCATCGCCCCCTCCCTTCCCAACAAGTTATGGATCCGGAAACACTTCCTATGTCTTCCACTAGATGTCCTCATTCAGTAGAAAGTGTAATGGAGCATTTGCTGTGAACTTTGACCTAATGGGAAGGAAAGTGCTACAGTGTCGCAAAAGATTCATGTGCTTGAAGGCGCGTATGCGTTTGGAGTGCTTCGTCTGTTCCAATCAACCCGAGATGAACTAGGATTACCCGGTTGGAATGCTATTCGTTTTGTACGTTTATAACATCCTGAAGATTGATTCACTTAGTTTAACCAGTTTCGTCGACCTGTAATATGTAATTTGGAAGTTTTGATGCAAAATTATCCTGGACCAGAAGTCATTTTTTGGGCATTTGAGCTGAAAGTGGTAGCAGATGCTGCTACATGGACACTAGAATTGAACATTATGAAACAAAACAATTTATTGTTGAAGTAGGACTCCTTGCACTACATTCTGATCGAAGACCATCAAAGGTAAGGGAATATGTATGTTGTAATTTTGTATTTCTGTTGACTCCAACATAGCGGAGAAATATTGTTACGTCTGAGCGCTCTCAGATTATTGCAATGTTAGGCTTTTTCCATAACGTTAAAAAAAATGTGACACAGCGGTTGCATTAAGAACCAGTGTATCTTTTTAATTATATGTAGAACATGTATCTTTAGTCAAAGTTTATGATGAGTATTTCTGTTATCTGGCGTAGCTTTCTATAATTCCTCGGACATTTTGGAGAATTTTCTGAACATGGTGTCAATGTAAACCGAGATTTATGGATATAAAATGCATATTATCGAACAAAACATAAATGTACTGTGTAACATGTCATATGACTGTCATCTGATGAAGATTTTCAAGAGGTTAGTGAATGATTTTTTTAAATCCTGCTTTTTGTCATTTTATCTTTTGTGGTACAAAATGGCTATGTTTTCACTTTGTCTTGGTGGTGATCTAACATAAATATATGCTGTGTTTTCGCCGTAAAACATTTAAAAAATCTGACATGCTGGGTAGATGAACAAGGTGTTTATCTTTCATTTGAGGTATTGGACTTGTTAATGTGTGGAGGTTAAATGTTTCTAAGAATATTTTTGCATTCCCTGCGCCACTGTTTCAGCTGAACGGGGGGTTGTAGTTCCTGTAGGGGAACCCATAGGCTTAACAAGTTTTATATTACTCTTTACGTATTGATGAATAGAGAGCATTTTCTTTGTGCCACCAAGCCAACACTTTTTCAGTGATATAATTTAAATTGTGATGGTGTGTAAAATAATGACCTACGATTTCACCAAATGTTTACATTCTGTCATAAGAGCACATGTTCAATATAATACAAATCAAGTTTTCCTATCTAAAGATGTAAAAAAATAAGACTATTAGTAAGTGCTCTCTTCAGCTTAATTAAATAATGAAAAGGATTGAGTGTCAAAGTGTCGGTCTACGTCTTGTGCTTCGAGTGAGTGATATGTATGTACGGCTTTACAGTGGATGGTTAGCGGTGTTATGGTGCGTTCGTAATCAAGTGGTAATTACTAGTTAAATCAGCCATGAATTACCTTATGGCGGGTGGAATGGAAGCTTGTGTGCAACAGGCAGGGTAAATGCAAGATTCACACATTTATTAAATTGTTAAAACATTTATAGCCTGTCTATCGATGAGTAACAGGGTTGACCCATTCAGTTTTTCATTCAGTTTTCTAATCTTTTTTTTTACATTTTCAAAAAGAGTAGAACCTGCTTTTACAGATTTTATCAGATTTTCAATGTTTCTTTGGAAATAAATATTTAAAAAGGAATAGTTTCATCATATTAAAACAAGAGTTCAATTCAAGTAACAGGATGGAGCTTAAAATGAGGGAAATACGTAAATGAATCGCTAATCAATAAATAATAATCTTCAAAAATAACTTTGTCAAAGCAACACAATAACTAGGGCTTTACAATGATGGTGCAAACTTTTAGTATTTTAGGGGGTTAGTGGGTTAAAATCTCCCTTGAACACACAGAGGTCCATGTACGTGTGATTCATTTTTTGTGTTAAAAAGGAGGAATCAGCAATGTGAAAAACAGAAAAATTGCTTGTTTTTTTGCATATGAAACCAAATAATTATCTTGTTTTTGTATATGAAACCAAATAACTTGATATTTCGATTTTCACGTGCGTGAGGTTAAATGTGGAATGCCTGCGCTGATCCTCAGCACAGGGGCCCCTCAGGGGTGCGTGCTCAGTCCTCTCCTGTAATCCCTGTTCACTCATGACTGCACGGCCAGACACGACTCCAACACCATCATTAAGTTTGCCGATGACACAACAGTGGTAGGCCTGATCACCAACAGCGATGAGACAGCATATAGGGAGGTGGTCAGAGACCTGGCCATGTGATGCCAGGACAACAACATGACCAAAATGACCAACAACATGACCCTCAACATGACCAAGACTAAGGAGATGATTGTGAACTACAGGAAAAGGAGGACCGAGCACACCCCCATTCTCATCGATGGGGCTGTAGTGGAGCAGGTTGAGAGCTTCAGGTTACTTGGTGTCCACATCACCAACAAACTAACATGGTCCAAGCACACCAAGACAGTTGTGAAAATGGCACGACAAAACCTATCCCCCCTCAGGAGACTGAAAATATTTGTCATGGATTCTCAGATCCTCAAAAGGTTCTACAGCTGCATCATCGAGAGCATCCTGACTGGTTGCATCACTGCCTGGTGTGGCAACTGCTCGGCCTCCGAGGCACTAGAGAGGGTAGTGCGTACGGCCCAATACATCACTGGGGCTATGCTTCCTGCCACTAAGCTAAGGACCCTGGGTCTAAACACCTCCCTCTGCAACTGGATCCTGGACTTCCTAACGGACCGCCCCAGGTGGTAAGGGTAGGTAACAACACATCCACCACGCTGATCCTTAACACGGGGGCCACTCAGGGGTGCATCCTGACCTCTATTCCAGGCGGTGTCAGAGGAAGGCCCTGAAAATTGTCAAAGACTCCAGCCACCCTAGTCATAGACTGTTTTCTCTGCTACCGCATGGAAAGCAGTACCGGACCACCAAGTCTAGGTCCAAGAGGCTTCTAAACAGCTTCTACCCCCAAGCCATAAGACTTTTGAACACCTAATCAAATGGCTACCCAAATTACTTGCCCCCATTGTTTATTTGTTTCATATACAAAATGGAGATCATTATTCGTTTTCATATACAAAACAATATTATTTATTTATTTTTATTAAATGGTCTGTTTTGCTCCATTTTAACACAAAAAAAAATTAACCACATGACATGGACCCACAGAGGTTGCACGGAGGGACATGTCAAAATGTTGGCACTTTGGCAAGTGTTTATTCATATTGAAAATTCAATTTATTGAATTCTCCATTTGGTCTATATTAAAAGGCACTTCATTTCATATAACAGGCTTTAAAATGCAATATTGGTGCTTAATGTCTACGTAACATATTAAAGGGATATCATTTTGCAAATGGGACTCATTTTGCGAAACGACCCAGTACACATTAAGTTCTGCCCGTTGTCGATCTCGTCAAGCATGGAGTCACTACATAGACTCACTACGTGTCCGATAGTATATCATCTGTGTCGTGATTTTTGTATTCATTTAAACGCATTTAAATGTGTGTTAGTGCTTTTGGTATGGTTTTGGTATTTGTCAAGAACAATAAAAAAGCATTTTGACAAAATATATTGTAGCACGGTAGCATTTTGTTGACTGTGTTGGAGAAAACTGAGGACGGATCAACAACATTGTAGTTACTCCACAATAGTAACCTAATTGACAGAGTGAAAAGAAGGAAGCCTGTACAGAATACAAATATTTCGAAATGTGCATCCAGTTTGCAACAAGGCACTAGTAGTATTGTAAAAATGTGTGGCAAAGCAAATAACTTTTTGTCATGAATACAAAGTATTATGTTTAGAAGGAATTTTTAGGTTTTTGCTTTTGGTATGGTTTTGGTATGTGTCAAGTACAATAAAAAGCATTTTGACAAAATATATTAGAAGACTATTAGAAGTGTAAGGGTTGTCGTCGGTGGAAGAAGGAGAGGACCAAAGTACAGCGTCGTTAGTGTTCATCTTTAAGAAACTGAACACTTCAAAAATACAAAACAACAAAGTGACAACCGAAACAGTTCTCTGGTGCAGACACACAAAGACTAAAAATAAACACCCACAAAACACAAAGGAAAACAGGCTACCTAAATATGGTTCTCAATCAGGGACAGCTAGACAGCTGCCTCTGATTGAGAACCATATCAGGCCAAACACAGAAATAGAAAATATAGAAAAACTAACATAGACTGCCCACCCCAACTCACGCCCTGACCATACTAAATAAAGACAAAACAAAGGAATAAAGGTCAGAACGTGACAAGAAGGCTTTGTCTCAGTGCTTTTTGGTCTCCCATGAGATGGATTGTCATAACAGTTAATGTGGCTTCTGAAAGTACTTTTTCCACATTGTGTTGTGTTTCAGATTGAATTTGAAATAGATCCAATTCAGATTTTGGGATCTCATAATACCTATAATGTTAAAGTGTAATTATGTTTTTTTTAAGTTTACAAGTTATTTAAAAATGAAATGGTGAAATGTCTACTGTCAATAAGTATTCAATCCCTTTGCTTTGGCAAGCCTAAATACGTTCAGGAGGAGACATTTGCTTAACAAGTCACATAAATTACACTGACTCACTCTGTGTGCAACTAGTGTTTAACATAATTTAAAAAAAATACTTCCTCATCTCTGTATCCCACATATACAATTCTCTGTAAGGTCCCTCAGTCGAGCAGTGAATGTCAAACACAGATTTAACCACAAAGACCAGGTATGTTTTCAAATGCCTCGCAAAGAAGGGCATCTATTGGTAGATGGTTGAGCATGGTGAAATGATGGTGTATCAATACACCCAGTCACTACGAGGGCTGCTTCCTAACTCATTTGCCAGAGAGGAAGGAAGCCACTTAGGTATTTCACCATGAGGCCAATTGTGACTTTCAAACAGTTATAGAGTTTAATGGCTATGAAAGGAGAAAACTGAGGATGGATCAACAACATTGTAGCTACTCCACAATACTAACCTAATTGACATAGTGAAAAAAAGGACGCCTGTACAGAATAAAATTATTTCCAAAACATGCATCTTGTTTGCAACAAGGCATTAGTAATATTGCAAAAATGAGGCAAAGCAATTCACTTTTTGTCATGAATACAACATATTATGTTGGGGCAAATCCAATACAACACATTACTAAGTACCAATCTCCATATTTCCAAGCAGAGTGGTGGCTGCATCATGTTATTGGTATGCTTGTTATCATTATGTACTGGGGAGTTTTTCAGGATAAAAAAAAGTCAAGTCTGGTTCAGTCTGCTTTCCACCAGACACTGGGAGATTCATTCACATTTGAGCAGGACAATACTCTAAAACACAGGACAAATCTACACTTGGTTGCTTACCAAGAAGACAGTGTATGTTCCTGAGTGGTTGAGTAAAATGTTTGACTTAAATCTACTTGAAAATCTATGTCAAGACCTGGAAATAGTTGTCTAGCAATGATCAACAACCAATTTGACAGAGCTTGAATAATTTTGAAAAGAATAATGGGCAAATGTTGCAGAATCCAGGTGTGGAAAGCTATTAGAGTCTTAGGTGCTTCTACAAAGTATTGACTCAGAGGTGTGAATACTTAAGTAAATTTGCTATTTCTGTATTTCATTTTCAATACATTTGCAAAAACATTTTTTTTTTTAAATGTCCTCACTATGGGGTGTAGTGTGCAGAGAATTGTTTTTATATATAATTTGAATTCAGGCTGTAACACAGCAAAATGTGCAATCATTTAATGTATTTTAGAATGTATTTGGAAATACATTTTCCTACTATCAACAAACTATTGATAAGCTACCGATTACATAGTTATGTTTGGTTTTGGTATTCTGGGGGGAAGGCTGTGAATTTCTGCCTAAATTAACTTTCACAAGTTAAAAGTACATATTTGACCTTTAAATCGGACTGGCAATGAGTAAGGATAAGTATTCAAGAGAAACACAGCATCAAACAGAATAGATTTTCACCGTGGTTAAGCCGTTCACCGACCCCCAACTCCTCAAGGTGGTAGAGATTGCCATTACAGCTGAAACAGAGACCGAGATGGTGGAGGTTCATCTCATTTTTGTGGTCGAAATCAATGCAGAAAGGGGGCAGAAAATGTCTACATTCATGGACAAGATACTGAGCGAGGTTTTGGAAATTGAGGCTTTTACACCTCTGGTCATTGAGAAGGCCCACAGAGTCACGCCTGCACCTTAGAGCAGGCCCTGAGTGAAGGAAACAGAGGTCAAGCACTATCATCAGGCGCTTTTAAATGAAAGAGATAATGCAGCTGTCGATAAACCAAGGGAGAACATTCTTCAAGGACAAACGCACATCTATCTTCAATGGCTATTATTTGAAACTTTAAACTATACTGCTGAGCTGTTGCAGAAAATAAAAGATTATAATGTGATCAATTGAGAATTGGCAGCCAAAACATCACATACTCTCTGATGTTCCCTGCGAAGCTGCGTGTCACCCATGAGAGCAAGACCCACATCTTCTGTGCCTGATGCCAAGTCCTTCCTGCGCTCCGTTGGGATTACACCACCTTCCAGATTTGAGGAAAGGGTCCAAAAAATATACAGACTACAGTACAGTATGTGGCAAACTGTTGGGCCAGTCAGAAGGACTCAAGGCCCAAGCAGTAGCCTAAATCTCTACCGCGGAACATTTTCCAATCCACATTGACTACTAAAGCGACCCCTTGTTCATAAGGACTAGAAACTATTTGGGTTTATGCTAATATTTGGGACCTTATTGCTGGACTTATTCAGCAATCTGTAACCTACAGCTTGTCTGGATGGTACAGTGCCTCGCGAAAGTATTCGGCCCCCTTGAACTTTGCAACCTTTTGCCACATTTCAGGCTTCAAACATAAAGATATAAAACTGTATTTTTTTGTGAAGAATCAACAACAAGTGCGACACAATCATGAAGTGGAACGACATTTATTGGATATTTCAAACATTTTTAACAAATCAAAAACTGAAAAATTGGGCGTGCAAAATTATTCAGCCCCTTTACTTTCAGTGCAGCAAACTCTCTCCAGAAGTTCAGTGAGGATCTCTGAATGATCCAATGTTGACCTAAATGACTAATGATGATAAAGAACACCACCCTGTGTTCTTCTTTTAATTTCACTGTTCAGTCTCCTTTAGTGTTGATTTTCTTGTTGTTCCTCTGTGTGTTTGTTGCTCTGTTTTGTTTGTTGAGAAACAAAATAGCATTTCTTTCTGCAGTTATGGGTACAAGGAAAAGGTGCATTCAAATCAATGACTGTAGTGATTGATATTTACACTTTATACTGACAATGACGTCACTTAATAACATTCAGATTTATAATGTGAAGTGCTTATACATGTGGTCAAATGGAAAACAATATTGACACAGCTAAAACAAATGGATTTTGACATCGCTCTCCTCCAGGAGACTCACTTATCAGATAACGAGCACAAAAAGCTTAAATGGAAATGGGTTGGTCCAACTTTTTTCTCTCCTGACGTCTTTTACATTGAAAAATAAGGTAACTCATTCAGAGGGTCAGTTTGATATTATTCAGTGCCCATTATTTGGCATTCATTTAACTTTTGCTAATATACAGTATATGCACCAAATTATGATTCCCCACAATTTATTAATAGATGTTTCTTAGAGATCGCAAAGCAGTCAAATACACATTGTGTAGTTGGAGGTGACTTTAATTGCATTTTATATCCACATATGGATATAAAATGGTCCCATATTCAAAATGTCTAGAGCAGTTACATTTCTCTGTGAAGAACAGGGGTTTATTAAAATTTGCAGAAAGTTACACCCAACATTAAAAATTACACCCAACATCTAATCCCTATGGCACTTAATCTAGGATTTACTTTTTTCTTATCCCTCAGATCTTAGCTCATCAGGTAGAAAACTGTATTATTAATAACATTACCATCTCGTATCATAGTCCTGTATCCCTAAAACTAAAGTTAAACGATTGACTTCCTGGTACATACAGGTGGAGGCTAAATGCTTCTCTTCTTGGAGAAACTTGTTTTCAAAAGGTTATTTAAGCTGAAAATTTTGTCAATTTAAATCAACGGAAGGTATCAGCCCTCCACTTTTATGGGAGAATGCCTTATTTTAGGAGTCAAATTATAACCTCTTCATATCTGTTCAAAAAAGTATGTATAAAAAAACAAGAGAAGATTGAGAGTGAAATCTCCCCCTTAGAGGAAAGACAAACGAAACAAGGAACACTAATTCAGTTGAGCTTATTACGCTTCTTACTTATAAAGCTGAGGGTTCTATACTAGGCCTATACTCAGGGAGACAAACCAGGGAAACTTCTTGCACTGCAACTGAAAAAGGATGCAGCTGAACAATATACTCTCTATCAGAACTGTACTGGGCAAAGTTACATCTTGCCCAGGGGTTTATTGACATTTGCAGAAAGTTATACCCAACAACAAAAGGACACTTTTTTTCTGTTAGCAACATTAAATTAGTTTGGTTTTGGGGAGCGCTTTTTGAAATAGAGTTGATATATGAAAGTCCAAAATCATGTTAGAACAAATGGGGATATGTTGCATTCTTTTTTGCTACAACGTGGAAATCGTCAAGGAGATTTATTTGCCCTTAGTATAGAAACTCTGACGAAAGCTATTCAAAGTGCGATAAACATTCATGGTCTGCAGGTGGGGCCAAAAGAACACAATATATCTCTATATGCAGATGATGCCACAGAGGCTGAGACAACAATTCCAAATATATTTAAATGAATGGGTGAATATGGTGCTACATCAGGCTGTAACATTTACGTTACTGAAACTATTGCAATGATGACATTTGTGCTGAAAACTCAAGCATCAAAGGCAACTACGCATTTAAGTGGACTGATACGAGCATATGCTACTTGGCTGTTAATGTTACGTCAGACTATGGGAAACTATATGCTTTGAACTACTCCCCCCCCTTCCCCCTGTGATTAGTAAAATCACTGAAGATCTAGATGCAGGTCGGGTCTCTCCAGTGAAAATGAATATCTTACCAAGACTGCTTTATCTGTTTTCAATGCTTCCTCTAAAAACTTGCCTAAATACAGCAATAGGCACATTTTTAGGGCAAAATAAGAAGGCTTTTATATGAGTTATAAAAACTGCAGCTGTCCAAATTATTGGGTAGGCTTGGCCTTCCTAACCTTAAATTGTATTTCTGGGCAGCGCAACTTAACCACATGGCATCATGGATTCAACAACCAAAGGATTTGTCATGGCTTAAAATTGAGAATCAATATTGTGCTACAATGCCTTTACGTTGTCTACACTTTACAGCAGACCCTATTTCTGTTGTGAGCATTAAACCAAATCAAATTATCACTCATACATTGACGTTCAACAGAAATATAAACTGATTAATGACATTCCGAGACACTCACCTACATTCCACAACCCTGCCCTCCGTCCTGCTTCCTAGAGTCTCAACTGTTGAAAGGCTCAATTAAAAGGCTTAAATAATTTCAAGAATTAATTTTATCCCAAAGAAATGTTTATAGGTACATTCAAGTAAGGCAATTCTAATAAAAAATGAAGTACAATTTTGGTCACTTGCGCCGAATACAAGAAGTGTAGACTTTGTCAGGAAACGCTTACTCCCGAGCCAATTCCCAGCAATGCAGAGTAAAAAAATGGATTGTTAAAAAAGGATTGTTACAAAAAATTACTGAGCCGAATTACTTTATCAGGGGGAAAACATTGGGACTGTTTCAAACTTTTATCACAATATCATTAACATTCTAATATTATCTTTAGATAATCTTAAGAACTCATGGTAGGGTGAATTACAGGTGCATATATCAGAGAAGAGTTGGGGGAATGTATGGAAAACACAATATAAAGCTACTATAATCAAACAATGGACTTCCAACTCAATGTACTACATCGTCTTTGTATGAGCCCTGATAAACTTGATAAAATTAACAAAAAAATATCCGCTACGTGTTGGAGGCAGTGTGGACAAATAGTTACTTTATCACATATATTTTGGCAATGTCTGAAAATCCAGAGTCAATTTGGGAGACCTCTCTCCTCTCTAACTGCACTACCCCATCCCTCTCTCTTGCCTTCTCTTACTCCCCCTATTTCTGTCCCCTCCCTCACTCCCCCTTCATCTTGTCTTCCTCAGTCCCCCTCTCTGTCCCCTTTCTAATTGCGCTGCTCTCCTTGCTCTCCTAGTACCATCTATGCGGTGCGGTAGTGAAATGTCAAGTGCTAAATTTCAATGCATATTAACTGGGTATGACTGAGGCGACGCCTGGTGTCTCCCCAACTCTCCGATAAATCAGCTGTCACAACGAAGGTCAGGGGGAGCGGTAGTGGGAAGAGACGAAGGAGAGAGAGAAGAGGAAGAAATAAGGTATGTGGGAGAAAGAGAGAGTAAGTGAAAGAGGGTTGAGGAAGAAGGGAGGGAGAGAGAGAGAAAGGAGGGGGGGGCAGAGAGAAAGTGTGGCTAACAGAGTTTTCTGTCTTCATGAAGAGCTACTGGGTGGGTTTGGCTTTTACTACACCCTACACTAACACACCTGATTCAGCTGATCAAAGTCCGGAGTAGTAACTGATTAGTCAAATTAGACGTGTTTAGAATAGAGTTGGAACTAAATCCTGCACAACCAGTAGCTCTTACAGCCCCCCAAAAAAAAAAAAAAAAGATAATGACATTGAGACTTTTCCTAAAAATGTTATATGAGATTGGAGAACACATTGGGAGGGGTCTTAGACCATTCCTCCTTACAGAATCTTTCCATATTTTGATATCCTTCAATTCTAACCACAGGGTTTCAATGGGGTTCAAATCCAGAGTCAGTGATGGCCATTGCAATATTTAGATTTTGTGGTCAATTAACCATTTATTTCTGTATTTTGATGTGTGCTTGAGGTTATTGTCTTGCTGGAAGATCCACTTGTGGCAAAAATGTATAAGCAAGATAGCCTCAAATCATCCAAGATCCACCACTAGGGCTGTTGCGGTGACTATTAACTCCACACTGGTGGTTATGAGTCATGAAGGCAGTCAAATTCCATGTGTCCGTTTAGTCACGGTAAATAGGCTTCTCCAATCTTTGATGCTGCTGATGGTCATTCGTGAAATGAACACGAGGGGAGACAGAGAGCTGGTTCCAAGCGCAGGGCGCAGCAGGTGTTCATTGCAAAGGACCACATGAGGAGGCATGTAGCTGGGTCCAGGGGCATGCAGAAGGTCATACACAGGGGTCCAAAAGGGCAACAGTACAGGCAGGGAAAGACCAATAACGTAGTCCGGGATATCAGGCAATAGGTAGATAACAGGAAATCCGATAGGCTAAAGTACAGAAAGGGAATAGGCAAAAGGCATCGTTTGTGAAGCAGGCAAAAACTATCATAAACGGGAGGAGTAAATCACAGGGAAAAACAGAGCTCTGTAAGATGTGTGTCACAAAACAAACGATACCTCACAGTGATGGGGTGCAAAGAACTGAACTAAATAGTGTGTCAACAGGTGATTAGAATTCTGGTGATTTGGATCTGGAGAGTGAGCTGCGCTCAGGGCATCTAGGTGTTTGAGGGTGTGAGTTGGAAGCAGCCATTACAATTAGTAGCCTACCAAACTTGCTAACTGCCTGGTACTCAGCACTCTATTGTCCCAATCACTCTGACATCAATGCAAATGTATTCGAAAATCTAATCCAGCACTTCTTTAGAGCCCATGAGCTCATGTTGCGCAACATTTCTATAGGTTATGCAATTGCGCTAGAAAACAGAGTGATGGCCAATAATAAAAAGAGGAGGATCCCATCAGCTTTCTATAGGCTAGGCCATCTGTATTTATTTCTCAACTTTCCTAATATTAAGCACATTGTTTATCTTTACAACATGGCTGGCATGAAACTCAACCACGGGAAAAGCGTCCTCCATTCGCTATTTAAATGCATCAAGATGATGTATTTTTTCCCGCTGCCCCTGTTTCGAGACAGGTGCATGATAATGGTCCATTCTAAATCAAAACAAATTTCACACATATATTATTTAGTATATGTAAAGACAAGATTAAATCAAGAATAATCTGATGGGTGACAATATTAGCCTTTCACTTGTGAATTATATATTTTCACTTGTGAATGATGCCAGTATAAGAAACTGCATTTTTTTTCCCCATGGGCAAAGAAATTCTAAAGGAGTGATGAAATTAATTAACAGTAATTTTGATCCAAATGTGCAAATTGTCCAAACAGATCCTCAAGGTAGATGGATTATTTAAAATATGTTATGTTAAACAGATATGGCTTCCAGCTTCAGTCATTTTTGCAGTTTGTTCCAGTCATTGGCAGCAGAGAACTGGAAGGAAAGGCAGCCAAAGGAGGAATTGGATTTGGTGTTGACCAGTGAGATATACCTGTTGGAGCGTGTGCTATGGGTGGGTGCTGCTATGGTGACCAGTGAGCTGAGTTAAGGCGGAGCTTTACCTAGCAGAGACTTGTACAGTTGTGGCCAAAAGGTTTGAGAATACCAAATATTAATTTTCACAAAGTCTGCTGCCTCAGTTTGTATGATGGCAATTTGCAAATAATCCAGAATGTTATGAAGAGTGATTAGATGAATTGCAAATAATTGCAAAGTCCCTCTTTGCCATGCAAATGAACTGAATCCCCCAAAAAACATTTCCACTGCCTGAAGATAGATGGGGCAATCAGTTCCCATATGGTGTCCAGGGCACAGCTGAGGGCAGAGGGTGGTCTATAGCAAGCGGCAATGGTGAGAGACTTGTTTCTGGAAAGGTACATTTTTAAAAGTAGAAGCTCAAATTGTTGGGTACAGACCTGGATAGTAAGACAGAACTCTGCAGGCTATCTCTGCAGTAGATTGCATCACCGCCCCCTTTGGAAGTTCTATCTTGTCGGAAAATGTTATAGTTAGGGTTGTAAATTTCAGGGTTTTGGGTGGTCTTCCTGAGCCAGGATTCGGACACGACTAGGACGTCCGGGTTGACAGAGTGTGCTAGAGCAGTGAATAAAACAATTTCAGGGAGGAGGCTTCTTATGTTAACCTGCATGAAACCACAGCTTTTTTGGTTACAGAAGTCAACAAATGAGAGTGCCTGGGGACACGCGGGGCCTGGGTTAATCTCCACATCACCCGAGGAACAGAGGAGGAGTAGGATGAGGGTACGGCTAAAGGCTATCAAAACTGGTCGTCTAGTGCATTGGGGACAGAAAATAAAAGGAGCAGATTTCTGGGTGTGGTAGAATAGATTCAGGTCATAATGTACAGACAGGGGTATGGTGGGGTGCGAGTACAGTGGAGCTAAACCCAGGCATCGGTTGATGATAAGAGAGATTGGCACTAGTTATGCTGGGTGAGGTCACGTCATGTGTGGGAGGTGGGACAAAGGAGGTATCTGAGGCATGTTGAGTGGGACTAGGGGCTCCGGAGTAAACTAAAACAATGATAAATATCCTAAACAGTATACAAGGCATATTGACATTTGAGAGAGACAAAAACTGAGGTATAAAGCAATCACAGGTGTTGATTGGGAGAGCTATCTAAGACAACAACGTGTAAGACAACAACAGCTAATCAGCTAAGACAACAACAACAGGTTAAATGGCGATGAGTGGGTAAAGAGGGTCGGTTAACTACATACAGGGCCTGAGTTCGCGGCAGGGCCCGACAGATAAACAAATGTAAACAAAATGGAGTACCGTGATTAATGAACAGTCCAGCAGGCATCAGCTATGTAGCCAACTGATCATAGGGTCCAGTGAACAGCAATAGATGGAGATGGGAAGCCGAAGAGTAGTTGTTACTACGCTAGAATGGGGGAGACACAATGTTTAAAGTTAGCAGGCCGGGGTGAGTAGAAGCGTCTGCTCCGACGTCCGGCAAAGGCCGGGTTGAAGGCACAGCGGATGGAGTTTCATCGGCAGACCAGTTGTGGTAGTATGGCGGGGCACCGTGTCGTCAAAGGGTCCAAGCCAGATGGTGAAAGAGGTATTGTAGTTGTAGTAATTTTGTTTGCTAGCCGGGAGATGCGCGTGGCTCGCAGTTAACTGGTGCTAGCGCCGGGGCAAGGGCATTAGCTGCTATAGCCACTCAGTAGCAGATAGCTAGCAGCAATGATCCGATGCAAAGGTCCAGAGCTTGCGGCAAGGGAACCGGTGGAGCAGTGGATTCTAGCCGTGTTTGGGGAGAGTCCGGGTGACCACTGAGTACGCCGGGAGGTGGGCCTGGCTCAGGGCTAGCTTCGGGGCTGGTTCACTCGATGGCAGCTAGCTAGCTGTGATGATCAGGAGTAATGGTCCAGGGTTTACGGTGGGAGTTCGGCGTTGTAGTGGAGAAAACAGTCAGATACTGGTAGGCTGGCAAGTATTATGCAGGCTAAAAAAAAGAGCTGGTGTCTGTGCGGAAGGTAAAGGCTGCTAGCAGTGGCTAACAATGACTAAATAGCTGGTAGATAATTATCTGGTTAACTGCTGATGGGCTAGCCTCTGATGGAGGTTCTGGCTGTAAGGTTAAAAAAAAATAGTGGTTCCGTATCACATTGGGTGAGGCAGGTTACCGGAAGGTATATTTAATTTAAAAATGGAAAAGAGATTGAAAATAAAATTGAAATATATACAAAAAAAGACAAAAAATACAAAGTACACGAGAGGACGACAAAACACGTCTGCATTGCTTCGCCATCTTATTTATTTATTTTTTATAAAAATGCAGATAAAAATGAAGATCTATTAGGATTTTTAAGAATTATCTTTGAATGACAGGGTCCTGAAAAAGTGACATTTCTTATTTTTTTTGCTGAGTTTATATACTGAGATCATGTGACACAGATTGCACACAGGTGGACTTCATTTAACTAATAATGTGACTTCTGAAGGTAATTAGTTGCACCAGATCTTATATTGGGGCTTCATAGCAAAGGAGGTGAATACATATGCATGCTCCACTTCTCTGTGAATTTCTTGAAACAACAATTTTTTTTTCATTTCACTTTGGACTATTTTGTGTATGTCACATGAAATCCAAATAAAAATCCATTTAAATTACAAGTTGTAATGCAACAACATAGGAAAAACGTGAAGGGAGATGAATACTTTTGCAAGGCATGGTTAGTGCCACGATACTGTAAATGTGCTATTCTGACACACTCCTGCCCTCAGATCATATTCTAACAGGCATCTGTTATTTTCAGTTTGCTAGTGTTTGCCTGTGATAAGCCACTGGGCTTGACTGACTGAGTGGGTGTCAACTGTCCTCAAGGCTGGTGACATTTTCACGTAAACAGATATCAAACACGTAGCCCTGTCATAGGTCATTTTTCAAATGCCATCCCTCCCTCTCCTTGTCTTTCTTTTTCCCTCTCTCCAGCTCTCTTGTTTCTCTCTCTCTTTCTATCTCTCACTCCTTCCATCTCTCCCTGTCCCTCTCTCTCCCTCTATCCCTTTCTGTCTCTCTCATTCCGCAAAACATCCATACAAAACTTTGATGGCAGGTTGAGATTGAAACGTATTTGTCAAAGAACAGCATAGGGACAGATTTTTGGGCTGTTATGGATTTGTGTTGTCAGAGATGCCATTTAAACCCTTTCTGGGACAAAGACAATTTGGCTGTCAAACTGGTGAGCTGAAAGGAAAGAGAGAGGGAGTGGGAGAGGGGAGGGTGTAAGGTAGCATTGTACAAGGATAAGGGAAACAGAAACAGAGAGGAGAGGAGGTGAGAGCTGAGAGGGAGGGAGGAATGGTAAGAGAGGGTGAAGGGTAGGGGGTTTAAATGCCGGTTGATTGAACATGTTTCACTTGTGTGGACAGCAGGAGAATATTGCTCATATTACTTCAGCTCTCTCCATCTCTCTCTCGCTCACTTTCTCTCTCCGTCTCTACCTACCCTCTCCCATCTCCATCTCTCTTCCCTCTGTCTCTGGTAGTGATCGCTCCAATCTAAAATACCTTTAATTGATTCTGCTGTAATTAGTCAATGACAAAAGATGCTTTGGCAGAATTGGAGCATAAACATGCTCAGACACAATTTGCTGGATCAATGGGAGGCAGAGAGGGAGAGAGGGATGGAGAGAGAAGAGGGGGGGTGTTTTCTGGTCGGCTTAGCAAAGGTAGCGAGAGAGAATGTGAGAGAGAAGGAAAGGGAGAAAGAGAGAGAGGGATGGAGAGATGTTTTTAAGCACCGCCACCTTGTCGGATTGAGGCGCGGAGGCCGAGAACACTGCGGATCAAAGACTTTTCAAATAGCTTATTTTTCTTCACCCCTCTCTCTCTCTCTTTCTCATTCTCTACTTTTTTTCATGAGTTGCAACCTCATCTGCTCAGCTGGAGAGTTTTGAAACGATAGGTAGGTAGTGTGTGTGTGTGTGTGTGTGTGTGTGTGTGTGTGTGTGTGTGTGTGTGTGTGTGTGAGGAGTGTCTTGGTGTGGCAGAGTCTAAGGGGATGAGAAGTTGTGCTTACTATAGTGTCTACAAGATAATAAGTGCTCTAAACCTCTTTTTTTCCTATGTGTGTATGTCTACAGGGCTATGAGGTGCGCAAGATAAGAGCCATTGACCAGGATCTGGGGAGACCGAGAGGCATCGGCTACACCATCATCTCAGGTCTGTCACAATCAATTAGTTAATCAATCCCCATCACACTCACACACTCACTCACTGCTTATTATTGGGTGTTAGGGTTGTAAACTAAACATTGCTTTGAGAGTTGAACTGACCATACCAGATCATACAACATACAATACTATCAGAAGCACAGTGTTCTTTGTTTCATGTCTGCAGGCCTTACCATTGCTGAGATATTACAATGTTTGTGTCAGTATTCTGGGTCAAAGTGTCGCAGGACATAATGCACAGGTCAAAGGCAAAGCCTTTTCCAAAAATGGCACCACAATGACACAGGTGGACTAAGATGAACAAATATCAACTCAAATATCGCAAGATAGGAATGTCCTATGAACAGGACTTTTTCAGGGGTTATACAATAATATGAACATGTTAAATTAAATCTTTCCGCTGACCAGGTGAATACAGGGTGTGTGTATGATCCCTTACTGATGCCACCTGTTAAATCCACTTCAATCAGTGTAGATGAAGGGGTGGATTTTTGCCTTTATACCTCGCTTTTTGTCTCTCTCATCTTGTTACAACTGCGAGAAGCATTGAGGTCAACATGGGCCAGCATCCCTGTGGAATAATTTTGACATTTTGTAGAGTCCATGCCCCGACAAATTGAGGCTGTTCTGAGGGCAAAACGGGGCTGCAACTTAATATTAGGAAGTGTTCCAAATGTTTTGTACATGTACTGAACAAAAATATAAACACAACATACAGTTCAGGAAAGGAAATCAGTCAATTAAAATAAATTCATTAGGCCCTAATCTATGCATTTCACATTCCTGGGAATACAGATATGCATCTCTTGATCACAGATATCTTAACGAAAAAGGTAGGGGTGTAAACCCTGGTGAGAACGAGGAGCTTCCCTGAGACGGTTTCTGACAGTTTCTGCAGAAATTCTTCGGTTGTGCAAAACCACAGTTTCACCGCTGTCTGGGTGGCTGGTCTCAGACGATCCCGCAGGTGAAGAAGCCGGATGTGGAGGTCCTGGGCTGGCGTAGTTACACGTGGTCTGCGGTTGTGAGGCCAGTTGTACTGCAAAATTCTCTAAAGCGACGTTGGAGGCGGCTTATGGTAGAGAAATTAACATTACATTATCTGACAACATCTCTTGTGGACATTGCTGCAGTCAGCATGCAAATGTATCACTCGCTCAAAGCTTTAAACATCTGTGGCATTGTGTTGTGTAACAAAACTGCACTGTATTTTAGAGTGGCATTTTATTTTCCCCTGCACAAGGTGCACCTGTGTAATGATCAAACTGTTTAATCAGCTTATTGATATGCCACACCTGTCACGTGGATGGATTATTTTTGGCAAAGGAGAAATGCCTACTAACAGGGATGTAACAAATGTGTGCACAACATTTGAGAGCAATACACTTTTTGTGTGTGTGGAACATTTCTGGGATCTTTTATTTCAGCTCATGAAACACGGAACCAACACTTTACATGTTGCGTTTATATTTTTGTTCAGTGCATTCTCTGATCCTTTGAGTGGGTGGAAAACATGCCAGTTCATGCTGCAAAAGTTCTGATACATTTGGAGGATGTCCTCTGGAAGTTTTCATACAGTAATTAATGTGTAAGTCTATGGAAGGAGATGAGAACCATGAGCCTCCTAGGTTTTGTGTTGAAGTCAATGTACCCAGAGAATTACAGAACAGCTCCACCTTCAGAGTGCTGTTTATTTATTTATTTAATTTAACCTTTATTTATCCAGGCAAGTCAGTTAAGAACAAATTCTCATTTATAATGACGGCCTACCAGGGAACAGTGGGTTAACTGCCTTGTTCAATGACAGATTTTTACCTTGTCAGCTTGGGGGTTTGATCCAGCAACCTTTCAGTTACTGACCTAACGCTCTATCCACTAGGCTACCTGCCGCCCCAGAGGTAACTGTATACCTTCATTGCAAAACAGTGTGTTGTCATCAATTATTTGGTTACATGTGAATATATTTAGTATTGTTTTGTCAAAAAATAACTTTTTTCGAAGGTAGCACTATATTTATTTGAATGAAATTTACTGAGGAGGATGGTCTTCCCCTTCCTCCTCTGAGGAACCTCCACTGCTAAAGGCACAGTATCATGTGAGATCACTTGTCAAGTCAGTCAGTCATTGCTACAGATGTGCTCAATAGTGCTTGAGCACATTGTATAATGTTGGAGCTCAATGGTCAACACTGTGTTGACTTTAATGTTCTGGACAAATCCTGTCTTCATGTCGCACACGTCGCTTTGGCTCTCTCTTCTCCTGTAGCTCCAAGCAATCGGTCTCCTTCACTATGTCTCCCATTAGCTCCTCTGTCAGAAACAGCTTGAATCACTCTGCTGCAGAAGGAGATGGCAAGGGGCTTTGCAGGAGGGGTGAAATGGCTAGCGGCCTTCCAGCTACCTCAGACACACTTTTGGCCTGCCTCCATCACCACCAGCATCTTCAAGGGGACCTGGAACATCATCGGTGGGCAGGGGGGCCTCTGATTTAGGGTTCTCAATGGCCACAAGGTTGGGGGGACCACTGTCACTGTCAGAACCTGATTCCTCACTTTCATACTCAGACTCATTGTCAGAATTTACTCATTTGTAAATTGTCTCCTTTTGAAAGACATTGCTAATGCTATAGCTTAGCCCACTAGCTACATACATAAACAACACTGAGTGGCTCTGAGTGAGTGTTAGAGGTTACGTAATTGACTGCCGGCACCCGCCACTTGTATCAATGAATCATTATAGTTTGTGAGGTAATAATTGATTGATTTACTGTTTCATGTGCATGTTTTCAAGGTCTGGTGACAAATCATGCATTCCGATTCCTGCATAGATTGTAAAGGACACATATGATGTGTGTAAAATAATTTTGTGAATGATGTACTGATTATGATGAAGACAGCTTGTTGACATGTTTGTTGACATCATACAATGCATTCTGGGTTTCACGTAAACGTCTGTCAGATCAAAGATGTTATAACAAAATGAAGTGAAGGGATAAACTCATATTTCGAGTAAACTTCTGGAGGTGAATGATGGGAAGTGAATGATGGTAGGTGTTTGTGTATACTTACAATATACAGACTAATTGGTCAGAAGAGGGGTAAAAGATACTTCATTCTAAATGCAATTGTTCCTGAGGACCTGAGGATTAAATGTATTCAATGTTTATTTTACTTTCACCAAAACAAAAAAGCTAGAGAGGGAGACCGAGATCACGGTAAGAGAGAACATCTCTGCCCTACGCTCAGTTAGCTAACGGTGGCTTATTAGCCACATTCTGGTGGTGAATCTACGATCACCTCAACAATTTAACTTGAAATCTTGATAGCAGCATAGCAAGACGTGCAGTGATATACATTTTTTTTGTGTATTTCGTCAAATGTATATGGTCAAGCACTGAGTGTAGATGAACTCTTGCTTACAATTTACCAAGGCAATTTTTTTGTAGCTTTCTGATAAAATATGTCAATTTAATTCATAGTTGATCAAAATATCATGATTTATAAAGTGAGCACCAGAGTCAAAGTAGAATTCTAACTCCGCGTACAGATTTAGTCACATTACCTATTTTCTGGTGATAATCATAGAGAATAATACACAAGGCTGATTCAAACACACACCATTCATTATGTTCATATAATCAATAAAGATCATACATCAGGGAGTTTGGCTGCTATACCACCTCTGCCTGGGTTGTATTAGGACACTGTAGCAAAACATGTTGTAAAGGAAACCACAAATTAGCATTTACTATATTATTGGACAAGTTTGTAGTATCTCTCTCTAATTCTTTTGACTGGGCATGTTTACCGATGATAGGAAAGGACCAGTGTCAGTTCAGAAAGCTTATTAGCAGTCTAAAGTGAACAACAAATCCATTTGTCTGGTTTCTTCCACCCATAAATGCGTTATGAGTTATCGTGTTACGACACTTTCACAGGAAATGGGGAGTGATAGAGAACAGAGGACACTGGTGGGAGGAGCTATAGGAGGACGGACTCATTGTAATGGCTGGAATGTAATAAATTGAACGGTATCAAACACATCACACATGGAAACCATTCCAGCCATTACGATGAGCCCATCCTTCTATAGCTCCTTTCACCAGCTTCCTCTGATAGAGAGATACATTACAAACATGTAAAGGCATAGTATCATGTAACGTGTGAGTCTGTGCCTGTCTGCCTGCGCACATGATGTGATGTGTGTCAGAGACATTACATTTTATCAACCCACGACTAAGTTGTGTTACAATACCTTTAGGGCTCCACCAAAGTTAGACAGACAGAGACAAAATATCCTGTAAACCAACATACAGGCTTTGAGCGAGTGAGTGAGTGAGTGAGTGAGTGAGTGAGTGAGTGAGTGAGCGAGCGAGCGTGCGTGCATCCTCGGTGATGTGCTTCATGTCTTTGTATCCCACAAAGTACAGAAACTTCAAACAGAACTATCTTCCACATACTGTACAGTATGTACTGCAGCTGAAAATGACTATTTCCAGCCAGTCTGTATTGTGCTGTAATGCTAGGAGACCTACTTTATGTTTTTTTGTTGTGTGACTCAAACCGAGTTGTGTGGGTTAGGGTGGCTGGGACCGGTTCTTTAGCCTCTTAGACCACAGTGGACAGAGAAATAGAAGCCAGTTTCATCAACGATACTGTATATTACAAAAGTAACTGCAAATCAGTATAGCTAATTTTCCCCCAACATCGGACACTTTCTAGCGGTTGGAGGACTAAATCACCTCGACCTAAAGATTTAAATGGACTGGAAAATAACGGTAAGTTTTGCGACTAAAGACACCCTTCTAGCTAGCTGACCACTGATTTGTATTGCAATTTATGTAAGTTAAGTTAGGCTTTGAGAGTTTTCTAAAAAGTAATATGAATACACATTTTGTGGGACACGCTGTATATTGTACAATTTGACTGCACGACAGACCACACATCATTTAACTCTTTACCTCTGAAATATAGCTAACACATTTGCTAATGTTGCTAGCTTGGTTGCTAAATGTTGATATAACTGCTAAGTAAGCAAAAAGGAAAATAATTTTAAGTGTTAGATAATACATATCACGAAAACAACTGAATGTTGTCAAGTTTACCGTATCAAAATTGGAGTCTTCTGACGGGGGTGTTTTGCACAAATATCTGCAAAAATATTTTTAGAACTTTGAACCATTAACTTTTCATCTTTTCATCTTACAACAGCTGCGTAGAGGCAGTATTTAGTAAAATGTTACAATGTATGCATCAATATTAAACTAATTGGGACAGTATTTGTTTCAGATAACATCAAACAAAAAACAGTTACACTTTCAATTATTGTGAAATCGTTCATCACCTTTCAATGCCTTAACTTTGAAATGTAAATGCTTATACATATTCAGATAGAGCTATCTTTCTAGAATGTGTATAATATGCCAAGTTATTTAGCTACATGTATTTACCACCACAGCATGGAGAAAGCCATGAGGAAGCAGTGGAGTGAGATGGACATGTTCCACGCCATGGAGGACTGCGGGGCAGGGATGGCTAGCCGCCAGGCTGCCAAGGTTAGGCATCTTTTGTTTTTAGGAGATTACCACGTCTATATGAATTTTATCTGCAAGTAACAGTTTTATTTTATTATCTACCAAGGTGCATGGTGTACCTCGGCAGACCCTGGCGGACAGGCTGGGAGGCCGGGTAATCCATGGTTGTCGCGGTGGACCACCCACATTGCTTGCACCAGAGGATGAAAGTTCACTGGTGCAGTACTGTATCTACAACGCCAGCCATGGGTTCCCCTTCACCAGACAGAGGCTGATGAAATACGCAGGTATTTGGGGTTCTATTTGTTTATGCATGTAGAATGCTGGACTGACTGTTCTCAATGTGTTTGATGTAAATTTGGATGTGTATGGTGATGCCAAAACAATAATTTTCATCCTGGATGGATACGTTTATATTCTATTCTATTGTAAGTTTCGGGCACCCAGGGGAAACAATCCCACCACTTGAGAAGAGGTGGTGGGAAATATTTAGGAGGACTCACAAGAACCTGAGCATGAGGAGGCTGGACACCCTGGACAGGGGGAGAGCTGAGTGTGCCACACGTTCGACGATAGACATCTTCTTCACTTCTTATGAAAAGCACTTGGAGGAGAGTGGGTTGAGGGAGAAACCCAGACAAATCTATAACTGAGATGAGTCTGGATTTTGTAACAACGACCAGAGCAGGCACAAAGTGCTTTCTCCCCGGGGCGCAAACCACATGTACCAGCAGGCTCTGGGGACCAAGGAGCACATCACAGCGCTGGCCTGCTTCAAAGCAGCTGGGGAGGACATCTCCCCATTTATCATCTACCCCAAGCGTTTCCCCGGTGGCCACTACACACTGGGAAGCCCCCCCCCAAGGCATGTATGGACGGTCAAACAGTGATTACATTGACGGGGACCTGTTCAGGAAGTGGTTTCAGCATTTAATTAAGCATGCAGTGAAGGAGCACCCTCTCCTTGTCCTCTTTGATGGGCACAAGAGCCACATGGACACGGATGTGCTCGCGGCGGCACTAAGGGAAGGGGCTATACTTCTTTGTCTTCCACCACATTGCACCCATGTCCTGCAGCAGCTGGACCTGGCATACTTTTGCCCTTTACAGGATGAGTTCTCCAAGGTAGCTGGAGACCATTTTGACCACTCCTACGTGGTAAAGAAATCAGAATTTGCCATAGTATTCCACTACCCGTACCAGCACTGCAAGGACATGCATTATGTGGTGGACTGGTTTTGACCCTTTTGACCTTTCGGCCATTGAAGGGTCCCGTTTAATGCCGCTTCTGTTTCTACCGGGTCCCACCACCACGCCTCCTAGAACCGGTAGCACTGTGCCATCCATCAGCACCTCCACTACTCCTGGAACCAGCAGCACTGCGCCGTCCATCAGCACCTCCTCCCCAGCGATCACAGGAGGACCCTCAGCCCCTGCTCCAGTCTGAGCTTCATCCCTAGCTCTAGAAGAGCTGATGGCGAAGGACCTGGGACATATCCTTAATGTCCTGAAGTATCGGCTAGAGTGATACAGAAGACTCCCTATGGATGCCACATGCCTTACCGGGGAGGAATACACGCGCCAGTGGCAGGAGAGAGGTTAGAAGGAGAGGGCTAGCATAAAGCATAGAGGTCTTTAGCATAGCATAGAGCGTCGGGCAGCCCTCAGAACATAGAGGGCACCGGAGAGGGCTGCCATCCCCCACTGGAACCACTCCTGACAGCTGCATCACCGCTGCTAATGCCTCCCAGTGTGCAACACCTGTAGGAGCCGCCGGAGTCCACAGCTACAGAAGAAGGCCACGTGCCTACTCTGCCGGCCATACCATCATCTGCCCCTCAACCCCACCATTACAAACACCAGCTCCTCCAAGCCATCGTCGGCGGTTTCGTCCACCACCACCACGACACATGTTAAATTCCAGAGATATGACTGTTTGTTATGTGTTTTATAAAAATGCAATGTTTAAACTTTTTTTCTCTTTTTACTTTTTTAAAAACGTTTTATCTACTGTCCATAGCACCAGCCTCATGGCATGTCCACCTCCTCCAAAACTTCTGCAGCTTCCTCCAGAGGTATTGATGTAAAAAAGTTGAAATGGCTTTTCATGAAACGTCCTCTGTCTAACACTACTTTTTCTCTCAACTGCAGCACAGAAAAGGAAGAGAAAAGCTCCCCCGGCCACCTCTGTTTGTTTTTCTCTCTCTCAGTTTTATCAATTATTGTTGCTGTAGTACTTCTACATTTTGCAAAACCATGTTAATAAATTTGATGTGTTCTTGGGTGTGCAGTGACTTCTGCCAGCACAGGTTTCACTGCAGGTGTGTGTAGTGCGAACCAGAGGTGGCGGTGGAGCGGGATTTTAATTGTGATTTTGTGACAATATGGGGATGGAGGTCGAGATTGAATTGTTTGTTTTGTTTGTTTTGATATTAAATTATTTATTTGTAAAAACAAAATACATGTCTAAAATATGATATACAGTGCCTTGCGAAAGTATTCGGCCCCCTTGAACTTTGCGACCTTTTGCCACATTTCAGGCTTCAAACATAAAGATATAAAACTGTATTTTTTTGTGAAGAATCAACAACAAGTGGGACACAATCATGAACAAATCAAAAACTGAAAAATTGGGCATGCAAGATTATTCAGCCCCCTTAAGTTAATAGTTTGTAGCGCCACCTTTTGCTGCGATTACAGCTGTAAGTCGCTTGGGGTATGTCTCTATCAGTTTTGCACATCGAGAGACTGGAATTTTTTCCCATTCCTCCTTGCAAAACAGCTCGAGCTCAGTGAGGTTGGATGGAGAGCATTTGTGAACAGCAGTTTTCAGTTCTTTCCACAGATTCTCAATTGGATTCAGGTCTGGACTTTGACTTGGCCATTCTAACACCTGGATATGTTTATTTTTGAACCATTCCATTGTAGATTTTGCTTTATGTTTTGGATCATTGTCTTGTTGGAAGACAAATCTCCGTCCCAGTCTCAGGTCTTTTGCAGACTCCCATCAGGTTTTCTTCCAGAATGGTCCTGTATTTGGCTCCATCCATCTTCCCATCAATTTTAACCATCTTCCCTGTCCCTGCTGAAGAAAAGCAGGCCCAAACCATGATGCTGCCACCCCCATGTTTGACAGTGGGGATGTTGTGTTCAGGGTGATGAGCTGTGTTGCTTTTACGCCAAACATAACGTTTTGCATTGTTGCCAAAACGTTCAATTTTGGTTTCATCTGACCAGAGCACCTTCTTCCACATGTTTGGTGTGTCTCCCAGGTGGCTTGTGGCAAACTTTAAACGACACTTTTTATGGATATCTTTAAGAAATGGCTTTCTTCTTGCCACTCTTCCATAAAGGCCAGATTTGTGCAATATACGACTGATTGTTGTCCCATGGACAGAGTCTCCCACCTCAGCTGTAGATCTCTGCAGTTCATCCAGAGTGATCATGGGCCTCTTGGCTGCATCTCTGATCAGTCTTCTCCTTGTATGAGCTGAAAGTTTAGAGGGACGGCCAGGTCTTGGTAGATTTGCAGTGGTCTGATACTCCTTCCATTTCAATATCATCGCTTGCACAGTGCTCCTTGGGATGTTTAAAGCTTGGGAAATTTTTTTGTATCCAAATCCGGCTTTAAACTTCTTCACAACAGTATCTCGGACCTGCCTGGTGTGTTCCTTGTTCTTCATGATGCTCTCTGCGCTTTTAACGGACCTCTGAAACTATCACAGTGCAGGTGCATTTATACGGAGACTTGATTACACACAGGTGGATTGTATTTATCATCATTAGTCATTTAGGTCAACATTGGATCATTCAGAGATCCTCACTGAACTTCTGGAGAGAGTTTGCTGCACTGAAAGTAAAGGGGCTGAATAATTTTGCACGCCCAATTTTTTCAGTTTTTGATTTGTTAAAAAAGTTTGAAATATCCAATAAATGTCGTTCCACTTCATGATTGTGTCCCACTTGTTGTTGATTCTTCACAAAAAAATACAGTTTTATATCTTTATGTTTGAAGCCTGAAATGTGGCAAAAGGTCGCAAAGTTCAAGGGGGCCGAATACTTTCGCAAGGCACTGTATATTTATTCAACCCATCAGTATTTATTCCTTTACTTTCCATCTACATCTCTGCAACACAAACTCCAACAGTGTTTTAATTGTTTATGTCAATGCACATGACTGAAATTAAAGTTTTATTTGATGTAAATTACTCATACTCATTTATATTTTAGTATTAAACTGTTATCTATTTCCTCAAAACATAAAATTAATCTGTAAAACAAATGCTGATAAATTATTTGGTTACAACACTGAATATGTTGGTGAAGAACCATTTTTTAAGAGTCCACAGGAGGGTGCACCGGGCTACGCAATGAAAAGTTGATAGGCAAGTAATTTTTTCTTACCAGAAGACTAGCCAACCAGTCAACTATCTAGTAAACACTTCGGATACGAGATTGGTGTCTCATTTATTTAACTAAATTAAAATAATATACATTGTTATTGAACGAAATAGTAAGGTGGCCAATAACTGGGGACAGTATGCCGATAATACAGAACATATTGTTTTACTTAGCGGCTTATCAAAAAGCTGATAGTAGTAGTATTTCCACTGAAATGTAAAAAATGGTAATTGCTAACCTGTTAGCTAACATTTTTACCACACCAATAATAACAAAACATTGATGGCTGGATCACAAGATAACACACTTTTGAAGGTAATATATTTCTTAAACGCTGTTGAATATGCCAATAGTACAGGTTGCTAGCTAGGTTACAGCAGGACGGACACATACTGCAACTAGTTTCAACCAATGAGAAAATAGAGGATGCATATCATACAGTAAAGTAATAGAAATGAAGAGTGGGATAGATAGAAAGTCATGCAGAGAATTGGTCTTTCTTGTATGCGAACCACATTGCCCAACAGCCACCCCCTGTGCCCTGGTATGCCCTGGCTAAACTCTGAGTGTCCCCTAAGAGGGTCACCAGCCATGATGGTAGCACATTAAATGGTTGCCCAATGCTGCCCATGGCAGTGCCAGCTGGTTAATAATGTGTACTGGCACTGGTTGAGTCAGGGTGGCATGCAGGGTGGCAGTGTGGCACACTTCTTAGTGATAGAGATGCCCATCCCTTGACAATTTGCTGAGTCACTGGCTGACCTTAACCAGTCACTCTGCCCCTTTCACTTACAGAGACAAGGCACTGACCAAACACACACACACTCACACACAAACACATACAGGCACACGGACACACACAGAATGGACAGAAAGCCTAAATCCCATTCCAATCCACTTCTTACAAAGCCACCATGAAAACAAACACAGTGGCCTCTGCTTTTATAACCAACCACTCACTGTTACAGCTAGGCGATGCTCTTTTGTGTTGCAGAGTTGAAGAAGAGCAGAGCATTACAAATGCATTAATTAGATAGTGTGTCTAGTCCTTTTGGCAGAGGGAAATCATGAGTTATGGCGCTGTACTAAGCCCTTATGGAGATGGATCCTGTAGGGTTGATCAAATCATTATCATTTTCATAGATAATGGATAGTGAAGGATAATGATGCAGTTCTCAGAGTTTAAGGTGGGAGGATGATGCAATTTGGTGTGTGTGTGTGTGTGTGTGTTTTTCGTGTGCTTGCGTGCACACGCATGCAGGTGTGTATGCCTGTGTGCTTGTGTAAGACACCTACTTCTCATCTCCTCGACTGTCATCAGAGGGTGTGACTTAGTCCTTTGGGACTCGTCTCATTATTACAGTAATTAAGATAAAAGGTTTTAACTGCAGAGTTGATTTATGCTAATGAACTGGGGACCTGGGATCAGGATATCCTCCCTCTCTCACCATCGGAGGGCTAAGCTGGGACGTGATGCTTACAGTAGATAGTGACACCCTGTGAGCTCTGGATCTGTTATTGTTGATTGTTGTGTGTGTGTGTGTGTGTGTGTGTGTGTGTGTGTGTGTGTGTGTGTGTGTGTGTGTGTGTGTGTGTGTGTGTGTGTGTGTGTGTGTGTGTGTGTGTGTGTGTGTGTGTGTGTGTGTGTGTGTGTGTGTGTGTGTGTGTGTGTGTGTGTGTGTGTGTGCGTGCGTGAGTGAGTGGGGCTAAGAAAGAGTTTGTATTAATAGTGACTACCCAGTGCCCACTCCCTGACCCCATGACCCTTTGACTAGACCTTAGTTCTGAGGCTCACTCATGTTCCTGCTGTTGATTTGTCTTTAGCCAGAAAATACAGTATGTCCCAATAATCATTTTTTTCTCCTGAAAATTGCAATTGTTGGCTTCCCTTCATGATTTTGAAAGTAAATGACTGGTATATGGAAACTCCCTGTAGCCCATGCCTACACAAGTACAATGTTTTTACATTTGAATTGAGAACGAGTGCACACTTCAGGAGAAAGGAGATATTATTGGGACGTTGCACCATACACTGTAAAAATGAGGTAGTTCTGCTAACTACATTTTTTTTGTGGAAACCCGTTGCCTAGAATCATTTGAGTTACCCAACTCAAATTATGTCAGTGTTCAATACTTAAAGTAATACAGTGACATCGTTATTTTTTAAAGTTCGAAACTGTTTTGTTTTTTACTCAATTTTTGGCACTAAATTGCAATATGTATTCTGAACTATACCGATTGAAGTTATTTGAACATGAATATTTATTGTAGTGCCGCTTCTACTTCAATTATTAACCTTCATTACACATTTTTGTCAAGTGTAAGTAGTGTCAAGTGTAAGTGTAAGTAGATATTGGAAGAACTGTCACTTACTTTGTCAGCTAACAAGATGAGTAGGACTAACAAACAGCAAAAGCACTAGCCTATGTCAATCTACTATCCCCATAGTACAAAAGGGGACCTATTCTATTCTGCTGGAAATAAACATTTCAGACGTAGTTTGGGACAGTTGTGGGATGCGATAGATCCCAAATGAATATAACCACTTGCATCTTAAAACCTGTTTTAAGGCCAGGCACAAATTGTGATTTCGCTTGCGTCTATCAATTTTCAGATTTTGGGAAATTTAGCAAATAAAATGTCCATACTTTCATACATGTACAAATAATTTGGCAAATATGTATATAAATACTCGATTTGTATAATTGTATCCCAACTCCGTCAACTACACCTAGCATAAATGTAATTGTTTGTGTGTTTCATGTAGAACTTTTAGAACGATTATTTTTAAAACTCTCCATGTTGAATTATATATCATTCAAAAGCTTGTTTTCCAGAGCATATCGTGAGCTGGTCCATACATGGCAATTTAGACGTAGTTCTTTGTGCTGAAAGATTAGTAATTTCCTGATATACGATTGGTTACTGGCATTTAAAGGTCCTTTCCGGCAACCTGATTGGTAAAAATGCCTCAGCACTTCCTTGTTTGAAATCTCCCACAAAGAATTCCCGTAAAGAGAGACAAAATGAGCAAATCTCGAAACATATATCTACAGAATGTGAATAAATATAGGCGATCTCTGCTAGCTAATGCAAGAAAAGCAGTCAATAAAATACCAAATTACCCTGATCAGCCGATCGAGGCAGTGGCAGTACAGGTAGAGCAGGAATAGGAGGTAGCCGCCTGAATCGCGTCGAGATGCAAATGAGTTGAGATGAAGATGACAACTAGCAGCGATCAACCACACAGCAGCCAGCCAACAGTGGCTTTTATTCCACATGTCACAAATAAAACAACTTGTTTGCCCCAAGTGTCTAAACAATGGATTGAAAATCACCATAGACCCCACCATCCAGGGATTCTGTAATTCTGTCATGATAGAATATGCATACTGTGAAGGTGATCATGATGCATTTAGGAGGAGTGTTTACACTTCCTCCAGGCTGCAGGAATGCTCCTGGGTAGATGTGGTATTTTATATAAAGGATGATTCTTCTAGCCCACACATTTGGACGTGGTTATTCAGCTCTAAAGAAAATAAGCAAAGTCCTATGGATTCCTTCCTTGTGTCTCAGCTCATATCAGATACACGAGAGGAGAGTGACAAATAAATAAAGGGAGAGTAGCCCATTATTGTCAGGTGACTTGCTGTGTATAAATAATATGTATTTCCTTGCTTGACAGACATCACAATAAGTACCCCCCCCCCATCCGCCCCCTCACACACACACACTTTTGTTGCAGAGATTCAGAGAACGCAACAGTCAATTGAGAGTGCTGGAAAGCTAATCAGAATAGCATATGCAGATATAGACCCAGACATAGCAGAGTTGCTGAAGGAGGATGGGGATGCCATCATAGACATTCATGTATCCTTTGATGGCACTTGGCGCAAGAGAGGATTCACTTATAACTACGGATAGGTGTGTGCATAGACATTGTAACAGGTCTAGTGATAGACTATGAGGTGTTGTCTTCATACTGCCGTGCATGTGTGATGAAAAGGAAAATTAGAATTACTGAGGAGTAGTTCAGGGAAAGGAAGGATTCACATGCAGGTGGCTGCTCAAAACTTCTCAGGTTTGAGCAAAGCAATGGAGCAGGACGCAGTTAAACGCATGTGGGCCAGATCAGTCAGTCACCACCACCTTCGTTACACCGAGATGCTCTCAGATGGTGACAGTACTGCATACAAGCAGTTGTCAAACTAGATCCCTACCCAGGCCTTGAGATATGGAAACTAGAATGCATCAATCATGCCCACAAGAACAGCACTTTGTAAACTTAGTTCAGAGAAACCACTTGGGGGGAGAGGTGTAGGGAAACTCACTGCACAAAAATGTAAGAGTCTGCAAAACTACATGGGGTGCAATTCTTGATAACCAGGGTGATGTAGAGGGCATGAAGAATGCTATCTGGGCTGGTCTTGTCCATTCCATATCAACAGACGAAATTCCTAATTACGGTAGATCTTGGTGCTTGTACCAGCGAGCCCTAGAAAATGGTGAAGATCCACCCAGTCACAAAAACCAAGGAGGCCATACCTTTTTTAATAGAGAGGTTGAACAGAAAATGGTACCTCTATGTCATAGGATGTCAAGTGATAACCTCCTCAATAGAATGCAGCACGTAGGAACCCAGAATGCAAATGAATGTCTGAACTCATTGTGTAATATGGTGCCCCAAAACTGTCTTCATGGGCAAAAGCCGTATTGACGGAGCAGCCAGTATGGCAGTAGCCACTTTCTATGAGGGAGCCACTGCTATATCATATGTGATGGACAAATTGTGGCTTGACAGCACTTTGGTGATGCTGGAAGCAATCAGAGAGGAGGACACGAGGCGTGTTATGAGAGCTGATGCTGCTTCAATGGAGTGTGCCAAGCGTAGGCGCAGGTCCCATGTCAAGAAAGTAAAGTGGCACCAGCAACAACTCAAAGAGGGCCTTACAAATGGGTTAAGCATAGCTGATTAACGTTCTGCACATTTCACCAGCCACCAGCCTTGTATGTGACAAATTGAGCAAAGTGATATGAGAATTTGTCCAAAACTGAAGATTTGCCCAACAGACCAGTATTCAAGGCATATCCTCTATTGCTTGAAACAAATGTTTTCAATATGCTAATGCATTTGTAAAAGGTATTTTTTTATGTTTATTTGTCAGTTTAGAAGTGATATATGAATAAGAGATTAATTCATGTGACATAAATGGTACATTTTAATTGCATTAGTTTATCTTTATTGGCCATTTTCTCAAGATTACATGTTTCCTGTGCTCCAATTCATTTGTCTCAGTCTTCAAAGCACTTACATTTACATTATTCCACACAGAGTTTCTAGGTCTTATAGTCAGACTTATAAAGAGGCTTTTTTATATCTTGCGTCATTTTTTTTTTAAGTGTCATTTTATCTGTGAATATATGCAAAATATGCATCCTTCATTCATCTGAATAGTGTTTTTTTAAAAATTCCAGCCAGGGCTTTAGTAGAGCGGGTCGAGAGATTCAAGTTCCTTGGTGTCCACATCACCAACAAACTATCATAGTCCAAACACACCAAGAAAGTCATGATGAGGGCACGACAACTCCTTTTCCCCCTCAGGAGACTGAAAAGATTTGGCATGGGTCCCCAGTTTCTCAAAAAGTTATACAGATGCACCTTCGACAGCATCCTGACCGGTTGCGTCACCACCTGGTATGGCAACTGCTCGGCATCTGACGGTAAGGCGCTACAGAGGGTAGTGCGTACAGCCCAGTACATCACTGGGGACAAGCTTCCTGACATCCAGGACCTCTATACTAGGCATGTCAGAGGAAGGCCCAAAAAAGTATCAAAGACTCCAGTCACCCAAGTCATAGACTGTTCTCTCTGCTACCGCACGGCAAGTGGTACCGGAGTGCCAAGTCTAGGTCCAAGAGGCTCCTTAACAGCTTCTTCCCCCAAGCCATAAGATAGGTGAACAATTAATCAAATGGCCACCCATACTATTTACACCCCCATCCTTTGTTTTTACACTGATGCTACTTGCTGTTTATTGTAAATACATTGTCACTTTCCCATTTACCTGCAAGCTCTACACCTGTTGCATTCGGCGCATGTGACAAATAAAATTTGATTGAATTAGAAATAGAGAATGAAGGATGTTTTTCCCGTGGTTCTTTTTCACACATCCTAACTTGACTTTACAGTGGCTTGCGAAAGTATTCACCCCCCTTGGCATTTTTCCAATTTTGTTGCCTTTACAACCTGGAATTAAAATTGTTTTTTGGGGGGGGTTGTATACTTTGAAGATGCAAAATATGTTTTTATTGTGAAACAAACAACAAATAAGGTAAAAAGCTGAAAACTTGAGCGTACATAATCCCCCCCCAAAAAAAAAAAAAAGTCAGTACTTTGTAGAGCCACCTTTTGCAGCACTTATAGCTGCAAGTATTTTGGGGTATGTCTCTATAAGCTTGGCACATCTAGCCACTGGGAGTTTTGCCTATTCTTCAAGGCAAAACTGCTCCAGCTTCTTCAAGTTGGATGGGTTCCGCTGGTGTACAGCAATCATACCACATATTCTCAATTGGATTGATGTCTGGGCTTTGACTAGGCCGTTCGAAGACATTTAAATGTTTCCCCTTAAACCACTCGAGTGTTGCTTTAGCAGTATGCTTAGGGTCATTGTCCTGCTGGAAGGTGAAGCTCTGTCCCAGTCTCAAATCTCTGGAAGACTGAAACAGGTTTCCCTCAAGAATTTCCCTGTATTTAGCTCAATCCAGCATTCCTTAAATTCTGACCAGTTTCTCAGTCCCTGCCAATGAAAAACATCCTCACAGCATGATACTGCCACCATCGTGCTCCACTGTGGGGATGGTGTTATCGGGCTGATGAGAGGTGTTGGGTTTGCATCAGACATAGCATTTTCTTTGATGGCCCAAAAGCCCAATTTTAGTCTCATCTGACAAGAGTACCTGATTCCATATGTTTGGGGAGTCTCCCACATGCCTTTGGCGAACACCAAATGTGTTTGCTTACTTTTTTTCTGGTCACTCTTCTGTAAAGCCCAGCTCTGTGGAGGTTATGGCTTAAAGTGGTTCTATGGACAGATACTCCAATCTCCGCTGCGTAGCTTTGCAGCTCGCTCCTTCAGGGTTATCTTTGGTCTCTTTGTTGCCTCTTTGATTTATGCCCTCCTTGCCTGGTCCATGAGTTTTGGTGGGTGCCATATTGTTTCCATTTTTTTTAATAATGGATTTAATGGTGCTCCGTGGGATGTTCAAAGTTTAAAATATTTTTTTATAGCCCAACCCTGATCTGTACTTCTCCACAACCTTGTCCTTGACCTGTTTGGAGAGCTCCTTAGTCTTCATGGTGCTGCTTGCTTGGCGGTGCCCCTTGCTTAGTGGTGTTGCAGACTCTGGGGCCTTTCAGAACAGGTGTATATATACTGAGATCATGTGACAGATCATGTGACACTTAGATTGCACACAGGTGGACTTTATTTAACTCATTATGTGACTTCTGAAGGTAATTGGTTGCACCATATTTTATTTAGTGGTTTCATAGCAAAGGGGTGAATACATATGCACACACCACTTTTCTGTTTTTAATTTTTTTTTTAAACAAGTTGTTTTTTCATTTAACTTTTTCATTTAACTTTGTATTTTAACATTTAAATTACATGAAATCCAAATAAAAATCTATTTAAGTTACATGTTGTAATGCAAGAAAATAGGAAAAACACCAAGGGGGATGAATACTTTTGCAAGGCACTGTATCTGGTAAATACTCTGCATTAACCTTGATGTTGGTGTGAATGGCTTTAATCATCATTGACAATTTGCTTGACAGTTTTGATGTCCGATCATCATGATCAATTACACCTCGTAGCACTACAAACTTCTTAATACTATTTTAGAAATATACTTTTCTCCAAACATACATATGCCATTGTGTAAAAGGATCCTAAAGTCCACATTTTTTGAATTACCCACAATCCTCAAAAAACAATGCACGTGGCACTATTAAGTATTCATAACTTGCAAAACCGTAATAATTCTATATCAGCACAACACAGATAAATAAAGTGTTTTTATTTGTATATTTACTACTTTATTATTTTAAGTAAAGACATTAAACATAATAGAATCAAGAAATAACAACTTATTTAATAAATGTTAGATTGACTTTAAAAAAAAGTATAACTTGTAAAAACTATAACTTTAGATTAGCAGAACACAGATAAATAATTATATTTACTCAACCTCATATTTGTTCACAATACTCAAAAATAATATAAGTGATAACAACATCTGATTGACATCATAGTGAGTACCACTTATATTATTTGAGTTCTACAGGCTGGTGGAGATGTTTGTGTAACCATTACTCAATTGCTTTAATGAGTTAGACAATTACTTTTTTACCCCTTTTTCTCCCCAATTTTGTGGTATTGAATTGGTAGTTACGGTCTTGTCTCATCGCTGCAACTCCTATACAGACTCAGGAGGGGCGAAGATCGAAAGCCGTGCGTCCTCCGAAACACAACCCAACCAAGCCGCACTGCTTCTTGACACAATGCCCATTTAACCCGGAAGCCAGCCGCACCAATGTGTCGGAAGGTACACCTGGCGAACGTGTCAGCGTGCACTGCACCCGGCCCTCCACAGAAGTCGCTAGTGCATGATGGGACAAGGACATCCCTGCTGGCCAAACCCTCCCCGAACCCAGACGACGCTGGGCCAATTGTGCGCCGCCCCATGGATCCCCCGGTCACGGCCGCTGCGAAAGAGCCTGAACTCAAACCCAGAATCTAGTGGCACAGCTAGTACTGCGATGCAGTGCCTTTGACCACCATGCCACTCGGGAGGCCCGTAGGCAATTGCTTTTTACAGTGTATGAATACGCAATGGCAGAGATTAGGGTTGGAAAGTGAAGAACACATTTAGTCACACTTCTGGTTTTTGTTTATTTCTAATATACAAAATCCAACGGTATGTAGCTAGATAGTTGAGTCATCCAGTTTGTTATTAAGGGGGGTAATGAGGCTTTCCAATTGATGAATATTTAAAATAAATAAAAAATCAGCAATTACATTTCGAATTAATACTACAAAACTGATATTGATCCAAAATATTTACATATCCCAACATAAATAATTGTGGAGATGGATGGATATAAATTCCTAGACACTTTTGGAGCATTCAAGTTCTTATTATGATGGATCACATTGAGATTAAACAAATTGTGTGACATAAAACATTACTTTTCTGTCCTATCATTTATGGAAATGTAAGTAATAGTTATATCATATATTAAGCATTACTCAATTAAATTAGACATTGAACTTGAACCCTGTAAGAATCCTGGATCTAGCTGTTGGACAGTGTTTTGTATAGAGATCTCAGAAATGCAGTGTAACTTCGTAACATTTTGTGTCTCCTTATGTAACGGGGTAAAATCAGTTTTCATGTGCACATATATCCAAAATAATGTATGCATTGTCAAATCGAATGCTCCCAACCCGAAAGAGTCACCATAACTTGATATTTAAAACCTAAATCGATCTGCTGCCATTGACTGGAACGAACTGCAAAAATCCCTGAAGCTGGAGACTCATATCTCCCTCACTAACTTTAAGAACCAGCTGTCAGAGCAGTTCACAGATCACTGCACCTGTACATAGCCCATCTGTAAATAGCCCATCCAACTACCTCATCCCCATACTGTTATTTATTTTGCTCCTTTGCACCCCATTATCTCCACTTGCAGATTCATCTTCTGCATATCTATGACTCCAGTGTTTAATTGCTATATTGTAATTATTTCACCACTATGGCCAATTTATTGCCTTATCTCCCTTATCTTACCTCATTTGCACACACTGTATATATACTTTTTCTATTGTATTATTGACTGTATGTTTGTTTATTCCAAGTGTAACTAATGTGTTGTTGTTTGTGACTACTCTGCTTTATATTGGCCAGGCCGCAGTTGTAAATGACAACTTGTTCTCAACTAACATACCTGGTTAAATAAATAAAAGTAAACTGTCATTAAAACCTCCTAAGGATAGGCGGGATGCAAATGTCTCAACTGGCCAATTGCCAGGGGAAATGCAGAGCTCCAGATTCAAATAAAATGCTATAAAATTCAAACTTTCATTAAAATCACACACGTAAGATACTCAATTAAAGCTACACTCATTGTGAATCCAGCCAACAATTCAGATTTTAAAAATGCTTTTCGGCAAAAGCATAAGAAGCTATTATCTAATAGCCTGCACCGTCTACACCAGCAGTGAACAAAGGAGCTAGCATATTACAACCCTGCAGGCGCTACACAAAACGCTGAAATAAAATATAAAACATGCATTACCTTTGACGAGCTTCTTTTGTTGGCACTCCAATATGTACCATAAACATCACAATTGGTCCTTTTGTTCGATTAATTCCGTCCATATATATCCGAAATGTCCATTTATAAAGCGCGTTTGATCCAGAAAATAACAGCTTACAAAAACGCAACGTCACTACAAAATATTTCAAAAATTGCCTATATACTTTGCCAAAATATTTCAAACTACTTTTGTAATACAACGTTAGGTATTTTTAAACGTTAATAATCTATCAAATTGTAGACGGGGCAATCTGTATTCAATACAGGAAAGATAACAAACCAGCGCAGCTTTTCACGTCTTGCGCAACCCACAAAAGTGTCCCCAGTTCCGAGTTGGCCAACTTCTTCATTGCACAAAGGAATAACCTTAACCAAATTTCAAAGACTGGCGACACCCAGTGGAAGCGGTAGAAACTGAAAATAGGTTCCTATGAAATATCCTATGGCAAAGACAATAGAGCAAACAGAGAGGGCGGGGGGGAATTTCTCAACAGTTAGTCTCGGGGTTTTGCCTGCTACATAAGTTCTGTTATACTCACAGACATGATTCAAACAGTTTTAGAAACTTCAGAGTGTTTTCTATCCAAATCTATGCATATTTTATATTCATGGCATGAGTAGCAGGAAGTTGAAATTGGGCACGCTATTTATCCAAAAGTGAAAATTCTTCCCCCTAGCTTTTAGAAGTTAACATGTTAACATGGTTCTTCAATAATTCTGCATAATACTTCAATGGATATTTGGTGTCCAGCTGATTAGTTATGCCAAGATATTTTCAGATCCAGGAAGTATTTTTCCAAATGACAGTCAAGTGACGTACAACTGTTGTGATAGTGCATGCGATACAACAACAACAACACTAGTGCTGCAAAAAAGGTGTTTGCGAGGAATGTCCAGAATATTCTGGTATCTCATTCGTTACGCCGGTGAAGACAGTTGTGCCTGAATCCACGTTAAATCTAATTTCCCTAGCGAATTGATGTTGATCATCTGTTGTTGTCTGCTTGATTTACAGTAAGGTTTCATTAGATTTAACAGAGAACGAATCAATGTAATGAGTTAATGTTTTCATATGTTTTTGTGTGTCAATGGACACCGAGTCTACTGTGCACAATTGTGTAGGATAGACTATTGGCGCAACACCCAATGCTATTCCTTTTATTTATTCTGGATATAATGACAACAAATTACATAGCCTGGTGTGCTTATTCACGATATAATCTGGTAATGAAATACATTTTCTTTTCCATGTTAGACCTTCAATTTTAAACAATACAGGGGGCTTGAAGTAGCCTACTATTTGAATTTGGAGCTCAGACAATCAAGTACTGAAATAGGACCACCTTGAAAAGTAGACATTTCCTCAATTTGGTGCGTAAAAAGTTATTCTAATTATTGTAGCCAAATTATACATTTTCCTGCTTCCTTATAATTATCTGTGATATAAGTCGTTATCCATTTTTGTGAGAGATGTGGCCACTTTGCTTGTTTCCCACCGCTTCAATTCAAGGGTGTTACGCTACCCTGTTGCGGTACAACCATGTGCAGTTATTATGAGGACTACAACATCTAAAGATGGCTTCAACTTGGCTTCCATACAAATCCTTCCATTTAAAAGGAACCTGTTTTTTGGTCACTTTCTCATTATAACAACAGCCATGGTGAGATTCAAATGGTGAGATTAATGCTACCGCTATTAACGGCTTTATTATGTGTGCCTGCATCGGCTACATAGGCTACAGAAAAATTGACATGCATGCATCCAATCTATTTAGTCAGGCAATGTCCATATTATTCTCACAAATTTAGAATGTAATAATACTTTTCACATCAATGAATTGGCAAGGCCCAAACAAAGTTTTGCCCCACTTTTCACATGCTTTTTGGGGGAGGGAGGGTTCTATATTAGGCCCTATATGCACAATTCTATCAATTATACAATTATATAACAATGAGGTCCTTGAAAATTACAATTAAGTGCTTGAAAAAGTATCTGAAAATCCTTAAATTTGACTTGACAATGTCTGCATGAACTCTGCTTGAAGGATGTATAGTCCAAGGCCTCTGTTGTTATGTAGGTGGAGTTATGGGCCAATTTGCATAAATTCAATTTTATCTTATTTTTTGTTTCTAACCATTTTGAAATATTGATCCCAATGTCACACATTGGCCCCATTATTTATAGAAACACACACACACAGCTGTGATCAAACAGTCTTGGTCAGGGGGATGCACAGTACAGCTCAGTGATGACTGCTGGGACTGCCAGTCTGGCCAGTCTGAAAGCCCAGATGAGGCCCATGCAGGCAGCCCCACATATTCAGCTGTCTCTACTCTATCTACGGCCCCAGAAGTTACCTAAAAAGATGTGGTAAAATGTTCAGTTGAGCTATACTGAGAGCAACGTGCAAAAACTCAAAAGAGTTTACCAATGCTTTACCTTGTACAGAACCTGTGTCTCTGTATCCTCCAATCTAACTGATTGCAGATCTGACATCGTCATTTGATCATGCTTTTGTTCCTCAGCAGGAAAATGTAAATAGAATGCAAATGGCCTTGTGATTTACATCAATCTGCATTATTTTTTTCTCCATGAGGGGGCAGTCGAGTCACTCATTCAGACCGGGGACTGCTACAGTGGTTCTCAAACTTTTTCCCTGTGACCCCCAAAGTGGAGTGGTTCAAACCTTGTGACCCCGATGCACTCACATTATCCCTTTGGAGGGCACAGTGCTCGTTACCAACTGGCTGTATATCATTTTCTTCCTCACAACTATCGTTATCATTTTTCGCCAGAACATCTTCCTCCCATAATATTGAAAGCAGTGTGATGTCACAGCTATTTTGAGAAATATAGCCAGTAGCCACCTAAATCAGTCCTATCTGAAATACGAAAATGATCAATGAAACCTCTATAGCCTATTATTGTTCTGACAACGATGCATTCATAGTAGATGATTTTGTCAATTTACTTGGTTACATTCATGTGCAATACTTTAATAGCATTTTTTTATTGTTAAATGTCTTTTATAACAGATATTTAAATAATTATGGTTCAGTGATCAATAATGATCTGGTCACTAAGCTCGATATGCGCTCCTGCCTTTGCGCCTTTGAGAATAGTCTGCTGGGTGAGAAGAGAGCAACTGTTTCTAAAACCTAGGCTACATTTTCTATATACTGTATCCTATTACAGGCAATTCATAAGTTATCCTGCTCCAATCTAACTGTCTCGGAAGGTTGTGTTATGGTTTGCGACCCGTGTAGCCTAGTTCAACATTGAAATGAAGGCAATTCATCGTATACATTGTATACATGTTCTGTACATGTTCTCTGTAGACAAACAAAGGCACTACTGCAATGGGGGGTTCACACATTTCCTAGGCTACTGCACATTGTTTGTACAATGCACATTGTAAATAACGGTCAATGAGATTGTTAATGGTTTCTTTGGTCACTCTCATCTCCCAACTCTGCTTTGTTGGTTGGCTTTAAGTCCTCTAAAGTTCTAACGAAAAATGCATCAACCTCCTACAAAATGTTAATTTAATATAATCCACATTATCCATATCCGTAAAGGTTTCTCATGATGCGGCCAAAACTCAACAGCGTGCGCTATAGGATACATGTGCTTTGATTTAAACAGTACAGGTAGTCTGTAGCATGTTTTAACATCATCTGCTCTGAAACTCGCTCAAAGAGTAGGCTAGTTACTTACAGTACATCACTCACAAAGATCTAAATGCATTTTCCCATAAATGGATATTCTCATGAAACTGAGCGAGGTCAAATGGATATGGTTGGCATGCAGATGCAGTTTGGCCGTTTCATCTACCGTAAAACAAGAAGAATATATTTCAGTGGTGATGGCCTATTTTGACATTATGTGCTAAAAAAAATGTCTTCAAGTCACTGGCCGTGTCCAAATACACATACTTGCGTCCTAAATATGCAGAAAAATTATGCAAGTATGCGAAAAAATTGCATTTTATAGTTTGACAATTTAAATCGAGTATGCTTTAAATGCCAGGATGTTATACTCATTTCATCTTATCATTTAGTCAAATTTGCTGCACAATTTTGCGAGTTTTGATAGCTAGATCTCTTCATGTAAACACAAAACAACTTGGAAGATGGAGAATAGCAAAGCTGTTGCAGTGGTGTTCAAATGTAAGTCGTTTTTGTTCTTCTTAAAATAATCACAACTATTTCAGCGTAACATTACATCTTTGAAAACAGATCTTCAGCCTGCTGCCTTCCATACCTTTAGCCATCTACATGCTTTAGTAAGACTAGAAGTTATAACTGTTCAAACAGCAACATTACATACATGGTTAGTGACAACTTCATATTTAACATTTGCCTAGTTAGCTAGCTAGCTAGCTACCTGTTGTAAATACCAGGTTTTGTATTCAAACTGTTGCAAGGTTGGATGACAATACCAAGCATTTAACACAGCAGGAGAAATGCTGTAAAAAAAGTTTTTAAGTAAGATGTGGCCATAGTTAGCTCTCTTGCCACTACACTATGTACTGGCACTAGCTATGGCCAACGTTAGTAATGCGGTGGCCTACATTTCTATTTTCCACAGTGGTGCTGGTCCCAACACTTCTCTTTTCTTATAGTTCTCCATAGCATTCATTCTATGCAATATTAGTTTCTACTAAAACGGTTACAGTCTGAAAGGGTCTAGTCTAGCTAGTTTAATTGCACATAACCTGCTATGGTGAAAGTAATGGTAAGATACACTCGTTACTGTTTTACTTTGGCGCTCCAATTTGATAAAGTATGTGGCAGTCTACCCAATTAGCAATGAGCAATCAGGAGGCTATAGCTTTCTACAGAAAGTTCCCACAACTCTACTTTGCTCATGTTTTGGTTAATGTAGTACTTCATCTCATGTCTTTTCAAGATCAATTTGAATGAGTTTGAGCTGGAGGTGCAGCTGTCACCTGCATGGGTGAAAAAGAGGTGGGAGAACTGAAATCAAGGTATGCTACTGTATGTTATCTTGACATGTATTGCTGTGCTGTACTTGGTTAATAAAGTTCCCCTTTTCTCTGAGAGCAACAACACTTTCACGTTTATTTCCTATGCTTCACCGGCACATTCATGTAAGTTTGAAGATATACATGTTAGAAAGGTGCAAGTATTGCAGAGAAATGTACTGCAATTTGCATAATACCTTGTATAGGGCTACATGTAGTACGTTTGATGCTGAAAGCTATCCTTTTCCATATTTTGGCCTACAGGCTACCACTCAATTTTTTATCCCTCAAGATTTTTTATCCCTGTCCGGAAAGCTTTTGTTCAGTAGAATGGAATTGAATGGAACATAATTACTTAGCCTATGTTCCATTTCAATTATAACTCAGTGTCAGTCTCTTAAACACATACCTGTGTCTGAGTTAAATGTGCATGTGTCCTTACAGGATGTGTGGAAACAAGAGAAGGCATCAAAAGACTCCCTCCTGCTTCAATGTTTAGCCATTCTCGGGTTCCACTTATGGATTGGGTAACATTTCTTCATTGGTAGGTTAATGAATTTGACACACTAATAATTATTTTGAATAATTACATTTTTTAAAAGTGCTTCACAATCAGCATTACCCAAAAGGGCTTCCAAAAATCCCTAACACAGATCCCTAACATTTCTTTGTTGTGTTTTTACACGGGGATGGTATGCTTCATTGATTATTAAATAGTTCAGAAAAAACATAATTTTGACCACTTTGTTTGTTAATAGCTTTCACCTACAGAAAGCCCAAGCTCTTTCAGCCCCCAATAAAATGAAGCTTAACAACCATACACTGATGAGTATGTAGCTCTTTTCTAAGTAATTACATGTTGAGTAGTGTTCCATGGCATAGGTTAGTACATAATTGGAACAAGGTATGGTGCGCAGGTCTCTCCAGGCTGAAGAGAATGTGGTTTAAGGGCAAGTTAAGGTTGTTACCAACAGCTGGGTCTCATTGGGTTAAGTCTGGGGCCTACCATGGGTTTAATTTCATTAAAACAATATTTGGGTTTCTATTGTCATATACTATTGATCTGATTTGTTATTTCTTTGTTGCAATATTGCAGATTTGCACATGGGCTACACTTGAGGCAAGTTGATATGATAGAGGATGGCCTTGCACTGAGCTCTAGTACCCTGACAAGAATGGCAAAAAGCCTGAGAAAGATGAGAGGTGCATTGTCATTGTTACAGTTGTCGATCAACACAGAATTATGAGCAATTTTGACTCTGAAAAAGCCACCAGTTTTGTATACCTGTATTCACTCTGAGGAAATTTTAGCTCACAGGCTTTTGGGATATTTCATACATTATTTACTGGACAGCTTAAAGGGGCACTCCAAGATTTTCAACATTTAGCTTGCTTTGCCAACCATTCCAAACAGTGTTTACCACAGGAATTTAGGTTACTTGTCGTGGTTGCGCCGGAGTGGAAGGCAGATGTTTTACCTGCCCCCAACCGATTGTGTTTTTTGTTCGTTTATCTGCGTTGTTTGAAACGTATTGTTTTACTCATTTTGTAGTAATGTTGCCGCCACCGTCTCTTGTGACCAAAAATAACTTCTAAACATCAGGACTGCAATTACTCACCACGGATTAGCAGAATCCTTTTTCTTCTTTCACGACGCTGACAAGCCTGAGGTGGAGGATATACGTCACCCTCGGGAACAGGCCCCGGACCCAGTGATCTGCGTGAAGAGGAGGCGGAGAAGGAGAGGCCGGAAAACATGCTGCATTCTGAGATCTTTGGACAATAAAATGGACGAGTTACAGGGAAGATTAAACTACCAACGGGACATTAAAGACTGTAACATCTTATGCTTCAAGGAGTCGTGGCTGAACGACGACAATATCAACATACAGCTGGCTGGTTATACATTGTACCGGCAGGATAAAACAGAGGTGTCTGGTAAGACAAGGGGCACCGCCGCCCCTTGTCTTACCAGACACCTCTGTTTTATCCTGCCGGTACAACCAGTTTAGGGGCTCGTAAGTAAGCATTTCAATGTAAGCTGTTGTATTCGGCGCATGTGACTAATACAATTTGATTTGATTTGGTGGCAGGCCAGGAAATGCAGCATGGCGCGACTGGTGAGGCTTGCACATCTGCTGCTGCCATAAAAGCTGTGTTTCGAGTACTGTTTTTATAGCTATAACTAACAACAATTTTATAATCAATCTGTCAATTATTACTTAATTTGTTGGAATTTTTTAAAGCATGTTTTGATGACTGAATATAGGCTGAATGTTTTATCAAATATTAAAATGCATTACAGTGCAAATAGCAATAACAGACAAACTCAAACTCAGTTATTTTGTGACAACTTCCATTAAAGTGTATTTCCACATGAGACAGGAACAGTGTCAGTGTCAGCCCCTCCTATAGAGGTTGAGGGTCCTGCTTTCCTGGGACACACAAGTCTTCTCATATCACTAACATCTGTCTTACCTGTCATTATTGAAGGTCTGCAACAAAGCCCTGAGGAGGTTCAAGCGGAGGAAGGGTTTACAAATAGGGGCAAGTTCTCTACGGAGATTGGTGGTGATAGATGAATCCAAGTTCTCACACAAGGGAACGGTATAGAAAGGTTATCCATTTTGATGTAGTAGTATTCATTATCTTGACTTGGGAACTGAGAGGTAATTTGTTGATATATTTAACTTATGGTAATCAGTTGCCTTTTTCAATCAGTTGCCTTCTCAATAGATATACTGATATGGATAAAGAAATAGAGGGCTTGACCATTTCATATACTGAATTATTTAATAAATACAGTACATCTCTCAGTGCTCTTGGACACATCTTCAGTGACGAAACTAGGATCATGTTTTAACATTATATAACTTCACCCATCAGTCCTTAGCTTGTGTCATAACTGACATTATGCCAGTTCCCATGGATTGTGCTTCTACACCTGCATTGCTTGCTGTTTGGGGTTTTAGGCTGGGTTTCTGTACAGCACTTTGAGATATCAGCTGATGTACGAAGGGCTATATAAATAAATTTGATTTGATTTGATTTTGATTTGATTTACTAATCCTCCACCATTTCAAGGCGTGACTAACCACTGGCCAACTGACCTATCACAAAATAATGATATGCACTTGTTCCTATCTTTCAGTACAATCATAGAAGTATGGGGCCAACGTGGAGAAGCAGGGTAGGGTGTTTGGGATGATGGAAGTCAAACACAACCAGTTCTTAAAATGGTGGAAAACCGTTCACAGGCAACCTTACAACCTAATAATCATCATGCGACATGTGTGAAGAGTTCCAACATTCTGAATGACTGCTGGAGGGCATATGTCGGGTCTCTGAATAGGATGGGTTACAATCACCAGAGAGCCAACCACACTAACAACTTTGTGGATCCTCACACATGAAGTCACACACAACACATTGAAAGAGCGTGGCAGACAATAAAGGGGCAGGTCTGGAGGCTAAAGGCCAGTTTGAAGCATCTCCATTTTATTGAGTGGATGGACTGGTTGGGTAGAGAAATTAAGAAAGGAGAACTCTCTCAACTCTTCAAAGACATCCGATTAGTGTATCCGCTGTAATATTTTCACTCCTAGCATGCACCCCTAAGAGGAAATGTTTTGTCAAGACCATTCCAATCTGTAAGGTCAGACATCTCGGTAAATATGTAATTGCATTGAAAGTACATTGTAATTACACTTACAGGTGCTGTAACAACATTTATTCTACGTTGACGTGTATTTTCCCAATGATTGTAATAAAAAGGTTTACACTATCGTGTTTCACTATACTTGAAGCTGCTTGCTCCTGAGTAGGTACATTATAGTTACATGCATATCCATTGTAAATACAATTGCTCTTAAATTTAATCATGTACATCCTTCAAGCCAAATAATATAGAAATAAGATAACTGAAGCTGTAGTTAATGATAGGGTGTGCATTGTTACAACAGCTGAGGGACTCCTAGCCTAGCTTATTTTGATGGTAGTGACTTATATAGTTTACATGTAACAAGGTTAAATATTAGGATGAATTGTTATCATGGTGCTACACAGGAGACTGCTAAAGTCGGCAGGGTAGCCTAGTGGTTAGAGCGTTGGACTAATAACCGGAAGGTTGCAAGTTCAAACCCCCGAGCTGACAAGGTACAAATCTGTCGTTCTGCCCCTGAACAGGCAGTTAACCCACTGTTCCTAGGCCGTCATTGTAAATAAGAATTTGTTCTTAACTGACTTGCCTAGTAAAATAAAGGTTAAAAAAAAAGTGTAATTACAGAACATGTTATATTTGGAACAATACATCTTGTAATTACATATAAATAATGAGTACACATATGTCATGAGTACACATTACACATATTGAATAACCTCGGAAAAGCTGATGTGTAATTACATGTCCTTGTTCCACTTGTGTAATAACCTATACTGCTAAACCCTTAATACAGTGTAATTACATGTAACTACTATGTTATAAATACATGTATTACTATTTATTTACATATTTATTAATGTACACTTAAGGTAAAGTGTTACCTTACTGATAAATTTAGTATGTACACAACCAGTCATGATGTTTTCATCTTATTGTCAAACAAATCACTTAAAAAAGTAGGCTACCTGCGCATGTTTGTCATCATCCAAACAGTGCACTTGCACCATTTGATGAATGGAAAGAGACAACTGTTACAAAACAACAAAATAGTGTAATTATATTCAGCGATTGTCATTGAGGCTACACGCCCGTATCCTCAATTTATGCGTCTTGCTGATAAAATGACCTTTTTTGTAGAAAGCAAAAGTTGGGACACCGGAAAAGGGGCTGAGATATGGGACTGTCTGTCCTAGGATGACATAGGAAAACATTGTGTAGCCCTTTCCTGTAGTCAAATGTGGCATCATTGATTGAATGGTATTAATATTTTTCATAATTAACTAACCTTTTTTTTTATTACCTGAAAATCCGGTCTTTCAATGTCAAACAGTTTTGTTATATTTCTGTCTTCTGTGATGAATATAAAGTGTAAAATGGGGGTGCAAACTCAAAATTGAATACACTTCAACTCTATAACTGATATGGTACAGGTATTTTCTTTAAGCCCATAACCATGTGTGTGAGGCATATACATATGTTTCAAAGTATATTTGTTTAAGAAGACCCTGATTTAGCCCACAGCAGTAATTAAACACACAGAGGTAGGGGTGTTCGTTTAATTTGGAATAAGCTTTCATTTTAGTATTTACCACTGTAGCAGTACAAATTGAATTCGAAACAAATAGGAGAATGGTTGAATTAGCATTATTTAGAAGCACCGCCCAAAGATTGACTTCATTGCATTTAGGGGGACTCATGTCTCATTCAGGGGATAATCATTATGATATGCCCGTAAGCCTACACCTCAAAGTAATACTCATTTAACACTGTATGCTGTCCTCCAAAGCTCATTGCTGTGAGAGTCATTGACTGCATCCTAAATCACACTATTCCGTAGTGCACTACTTTTGTGTAGTGCACTATATACAGAACAGGGTGCCATTTGGGACACAATTAGAGAGTCATTGTCATCCACTTGTCACACACTTGATTGAACTCACCAGATTTTGGGGTGTTCTTTCTCGAACAATCCCCTCCATAATGACTACACATGTAGATTTTCCACTTTCGCGATTCAATGAACTTTCTCTCACTCATAGCGAACACATGTTGAGAATTTCAATAGCTCTTCTCTCAACAATGCATGTTTCCTTGCTTGTCTACAGAACATATCAAGTCAATGAGGCTTGGTTTGTGATACAGTAACATAGCCTACTATATTGATATGTTGTGGTATTTCAATCATACCTATTTACCCCTATGCCAGTTCCATCCTCATAGGGATTAAGCATTTTTTTTATTGCTTTGTTTATATTTTCACAACTCTTAGTACAAAACCCGAAGCCAGTCTGATTCAAAACCTGTCATTGTGCATTAATTTGGATTGTAAACATCTCTCACCAACAACCTTTGATTCAACATATACGTTTATTGTGAAATGTAATGAGAACATTGGTTTACCAAAACAACATAAAGACATCTTTTCAATTTTGTTGTTTGAACTACCATGTAACGAATGTCGTCGGGAGAAGGAGAAGAGGACCAAAGTGCAGCGTGGTACTGATTCATAATAATTTTAATAAAGATGAATATTGAACAAAAACAACAAACCGGCACACGGACAGTTCTGTAAGGTGCAACAAAAACACTAAGCAGAAAATAACTACCCACAACCCATAGTGGGAAGTCAGGCAGTCTAAGTATGGTTCTCAATCAGAGACAACGATTGCCAGCTGCCTCTGATTGGGAACCATACCAGGCCAAACACATAGAAATAGAAAACATAGAACACAAAACATAGAATGCCCACCCCAACTCACACCCTGACCAAACTAAAATAGAGACATAGGTCTAAGGTCAGGACCAGGAACTAAGGTCAGGACGTGCCGCAAAACCTACACCCATTGGGGAGGGTCTGGGTGGGCATCTGTCCGCGGTGGCGACTCTGGCGCGGTACATGGACACCACCTTAGTCTTGGCCCACTTAGGTGGCGCCTTAGGTGCGGCGACCCTCGCCGCCGACCTCGGTCTGGGGACCCTTGCAGCGGGCCCCGAATAGACGGGAGACTCCGTCAGCGCCGGACAGGCGGGAGACTCCGGCAGCACCGGAGTGAAGGGCGACTCCTGACTGACGGGCGGCTCTGGCGGCTCCGGACAGGAGGGAGACTCTGGAAGCGCGGACAGGCGGGAGAACCTGGAGGGAGGAGACGGAGAGACAGCCTGGTGCGTGGGGCTGCCACAGAACCCACCAGGCTGGGGAGACCTACAGGAGGCCTGGTGCGTGGAGGCGGCACCGGATGGACCGGGCTGTGGTGGAGCACTGGAGCTCTGGTGTGCAGCCTTGGCACCACTCCTCCAGCCTGGATGACCCCATTAGTCCAGACCCTCGAGAGTGCAGGCACAGGTTGAACCGGGCTGTGGGGGAGCACTGGAGATCTGGTGCATACCACTCCCACCTCTCCCTTAGGCTCAATGCCCACATTCGCCCGGCACGGGCGGAGCGCAGGCATAGGGCAAACTGCACCCTCCCATCACCCCAGAGACACAGCACGCAGCGCCGGATACCCTGGGCCGAAAAGGGCTATGAGCGCGTACTGGCGACACCGTGCGCTTGACCGCATAACACAGTGCCTGACCAGTACTGCGCTTCTTCCGGTAAGCTCAGATCTATCGCCTGATTCCGTCAATCTCCCCGTGTGCCACCCCCCCAGGGCTGCCTCTCGTGCCTGTTGCTCTGCCTTACCTCATATCGCCACCGCTCAGCTCTCGCTGCCTCCAGATCTTCCTTGGGGCGGCGATATTCCCCAGCCTGGCCCAGGGTCCCTTTCCTTCCAGTATCTCCTCCCAAGTCCAGAACCCTCTGCTCCTGGTTGTTTATAAGCTGATGGATGCCACATTAGCAAAGGTGTCATCGTTCCTCTCAGTGACTTGCTTTATTTCAGACAGCCATATGTCATTCCTGGCCCTCACCATTTCCACCACTACCCACTCCTGCTGGTCAATCAGCACACAGCAACAGCCAGGACCATGGGGTCTTCTGTCAATTCTGAGGGTAGAACAGAATATACAGTGCCTTGCAAAAGTATTCACCAAGCTTTCTGACATACAGGACCTACTGTATATACTAGGCTGTGTCAGACGAAGGCACCAAAAATGGTCAAAGACCTCAGTCACCCAAGTTATAGACTGTTCTCTCTGCTACCACACAGCAATCGCTACCAGAGCACCAAGTCTAGGATCAAAAGGCTCCTTATCAGCTTCTACCCCCAAGGCATAAGACTGCTGAACAATTAATAAAATGGCCACCCAGACTATTTACATTGACCACCCCCATCTTTGTTTTCATACTGCTGCTACTCAATGTTTATTATCTATGCATAGTCACTTTATAAATTACCTCAACTAACCTGTACCCCCGCACTTTGACTCTGTACCGGTACCCCCCGTATTTAGCCTCGTTAATGTTATGTCATTTTTGTTATGTACGTTTATTTAGTAAATACTATATTAACTCTATTACATGAACTGCATTGTTAGATAATTTTATTGATTTTATTTAACCTTTATTTAACTAGGCAAGTCATTTAAGAACAAATTCATATTTACAATGACAGCCTACCAAAAGGTAAAAGGCCTCCAGCGGGGACAGGGGCCTGGGATTAAAATAAATCAATAAATACAATATAGGACAAAACACACATCACAACAAGAGAGACAACACTACATGAAGAGAGACCTAAGAAAACCACATAGCAAGTTAGCAACACATGACAACACAGCATGGTAGCAGCACAACATAGTAACATGGTAGCAGCACAAATCATGGGACAAACATTATTGGGCATAGTCAACAGCACAAAGGTCAAGAAGATAGAGACAACAATACATCACACAAAGCAGCCACAACTGTCAGTAAGAGTGTCCATGATTGAGTCTTTGAATGAAGAGATTGAGATAAAACTGTCCAGTTTGAGTGTTTGTTGCAGCTTGTTCAAGTCGCTAGCTGCAGCGAAATGAAAAGAGGAGTGACCCAGGGATATGTGTGCTTTGGGGACATTTAACAGAATGTGACTGGCAGAACGGGTGTTGTATGTGGAGGATTAGGGCTGCAGCAGATATCTCAGATAGGGGGGATGAGGCCTAAGATGGTTTTACAAATAAGCATCAACCGGTGGGTGTACAGAGATTACCAGTTTACAGAGGAGCATTGGTGGCAAATCTGATGGCTGAATGGTAAAGAACATCTAGCCGCTCGAGAGCACCCTTACCTGCCGATCTATAAATGATGTCTCCATAATCTAGCATGTGTAGGATGGTCATCTGAATCAGGGTCAGTTTGGCAGCTGTGGTGAAAGAGGAGCGATTACGATAGAGGAAACCAAGTCTAGATTTAACTTTAGCCTGCATCTTTGATATGTGCTGAGAGAAGTACAGTGCACCGTCTAGCCATACTCCCAAGTACTTGTTTAAGGTGCCTACCTCAAGCTCTAAACCCTCAGAGGTAGTAAATAACACAAGTGGGAAGAGGGGCATTCTTCTTAACAAACCACATGACCTTTGTTTTGGAGCTGTTCAGAACAAGGTTAAGTGTAGAGAAAGCTTTTAGGACACTGAAACAGCTTTGTTGTAGAGCATTTAACACAAAATCTGTGGAGAAGTCAGCTGAGTATAAGACTGTATCATCTGCATATAAATGGATGAGAGAGCTTCCTACTGCATGAGCTATGCTGTTGATGTAAATTGAGAAGAGTGTGGGGCCTAGGATTGAGCCTTGGGGTACTCCCTTGGTGACATGCAGTGGCTGAGACAGCAGATTTTATGACTTTATACACTGATAGTGTATATCGCGATGATAGTGGCAGCAACCTTACAGAAGAAAGGGTCTACACCATCTGACCTCTGACCCAGATGTTTTTTTGAGATCAAGTTTAACTTCTTCGATATAGGGGGCACTCTTTTAATTTTTGGATAAAAAAACGTTCCCGTTTTAAACAAGATATTTTGTCACGAAAAGATGCTCGACTATGCATATAATTGACAGCTTTGGAAAGAAAACACTCAAACAGTTTGAGTGCCACAGAACTGATGCTACAGGCGAAACCAAGATGAAATTTCAAACAGGAAGTGCCCCAGATTTTGAAGGCGCTGTGTTCCAATGTCTCCTTATATGGCTGTGAATGCGCCAGGAATGAGCTTACACTTTCTGTCGTTTCCCCAAGGTGTCTGCAGCATTGTGACGTATTTGTAGGCATATCATTGGAAGATTGACCATTTTACACTACATCTACCAGGTGCTCGCTTGGTGTCCTCCGTCGCAATTATTGTGTAATCTCCAGCTGCGTGTATTTTTCCATTTGCTTTCGAGGAGAAACACAACTGCCACGAATGATTTATCATCGAATAGATATGTGAAAAACACCTTGAGGATTGATTCTAAACAACGTTTGCCATGTTTCTGTCGATATTATGGAGTTAATTTGGAAAAAAGTTCTGCGTTGTAATGACTGAATTTTCAGGTTTTTTTCTTAGCCAAACGTGATGAACAAAACGGAGCGATTTCTCCTACACAAATAATCTTTTAGGGAAAAAATGAACATTTGCTATCTAACTGAGAGTCTCCTCATTGAAAACATCCAAAGTTCTTCAAAGGTAAATTATTTTATTTGAATGCTTTTCTTGTTTTTGTGAAAATGTTGCCTGCTGAATGCTAGGCTTAATGCTATGCTAGCTATCAATACTCTTACACAAATGCTTGTGTAGCTATGGTTGAAAAGCATATTTTGAAAATCTGACATGACAGCGTTGTTAACAAAAGGTTAAGCTTGTGAGTGAATATATTTCTTTCATTTCATTTGCGATTTTCATGAATAGTTAACGTTGCGTTATGGTAATGAGCTTGAGGCTATGATTACGCTCCCGGATACGGGATTGCTCGACGCAAGAAGTTAAGGAACTCCTTTAGCACCTCAGACTCAGTGACTGAAAGTTTGTAGCGGAGCAGGGGAAAAATAGGGAGAAGCATCGCGATAGTCGCATTAGAAGGGGTGGGAGATGAGGAAATGTTGAACGGGCAAGGAGGCATGGCTGAGTCAGATAGGAATCCTGACTTAATGAAGTGGTAATGGAAAAGCTCAGCCATGTGCTTCTTGTCAGTAACAACCACATCATCAACATTAAGGGACATGGGCAGCTGAAGGGAGGAGGGTTTATTCTCCAGGTCTTTAACCGTTTTCCAGAACTTATTGGGGTTAGACCCACAGAGAGAGAACTGCTCCTTAAAGTAACTAACTTTGGCCTTCCGGATAGCCTGAGTGCACTTATTTCTCATTTGCCTGAATGATAGCCAGTCAACTTGTGTATGCGTGTACCGAGCATTTCGCCAAACAATTCTTGAGGTGGAGCAACTCTGCAAGATCAAGATTCATCGACTACAGCTCGGCATTCAACACCATAGTACCCTCCAAGCTCGTCATCAAGCTCGAGACCCTGGGTCTCGACCCCGCCCTGTGCAACTGGGTACTGGACTTCCTGACGGGCCGCCCCCAGGTGGTGAGGGTAGGCAACAACATCTCCTCCCCGCTGATCCTCAACACTGGGGCCCCACAAGGGTGCGTTCTGAGCCCTCTCCTGTACTCTCTGTTCACCCACGACTGCATGGCCACGCACGCCTCCAACTCAATCATCAAGTTTGCGGATGACACAACAGTGGTAGGCTTGATTACCAACAACGACGAGACGGCCTACATGGAGGAGGTGAGGGCCCTCGGAGTGTGGTGTCAGGAAAATAACCTCACACTCAACGTCAACAAAACTAAGGAGATGATTGTGGACTTCAGGAAACAGCAGAGGGAACACCCCCCTATCCACATCGATGGAACAGTAGTGGAGAGGGTAGCACGTTTTAAGTTCCTAGGCATACACATCACAGACAAACTGAATTGGTCCACTCACACAGACAGCATCGTGAAGAAGGCGCAGCAGCGCCTCTTCAACCTCAGGAGGCTGAAGAAATTCGGCTTGTCACCAAAAGCACTCACAAACTTCTACAGATGCACAATCGAGAGCATCCTGGCGGGCTGTATCACCGCCTGGTACGGCAACTGCTCCACCCTCAACCGTAAGGCTCTCCAGAGGGTAGTGAGGTCTGCACAACGCATCACCGGGGGCAAACTACCTGCCCTCCAGGACACCTACACCACCCGATGTTACAGGAAGGCCATAAAGATCATCAAGGACATCAACCACCCGAGCCACTGCCTGTTCACCCCGCTATCATCCAGAAGGCAAGGTCAGTACAGGTGCATCAAAGCTGGGACCGAGAGACTGAAAAACAGCTTCTATCTCAAGGCCATCAGACTGTTAAACAGCCACCACTAACATTGAGTGGCTGCTGCCAACACACTGACACTGACACTGACTCAACTCCAGCCACTTTAATAATGGGAATTGATGGGAAATGATGTAAATATATCACTAGCCACTTTAAACAATGCTACCTTATATAATGTTTACATACCCTACATTATTCATCTCATATGCATACGTATATACTGTACTCTATATCATCGACTGCATCCTTATGTAATACATGTATCACTAGCCACTTTAACTATGCCACTTTGTTTACATACTCATCTCATATGTATATACTGTACTCGATATCAGCTACTGTATCTTGCCTATGCTGCTCTGTACCATCACTCATTCATATATCCTTATGTACATATTCTTTATCCCCTTACACTGTGTATAAGACAGTAGTTTTGGAATTGTTAATTAGATTACTTGTTGGTTATTACTGCATTGTCGGAACTAGAAGCACAAGCATTTCGCTACACTCGCATTAACATCTGCTAACCATGTGTATGTGACAAATAAAATTTGATTTGATTTGATTTGATTTTCAAACCAGGGGCTGAACCTGTTTTTAATTCTCATTTTCTTTATGGGTGCATGTTTTTTTTACAATACCTCTGAAAATATCCAAAAAGAAGGTCCAAACGTCTTCGACAGAGGGGATCAAGCTGACGCTATACCATTTTACAGAGGCCAGTTCATGAAGGGAGGCTTGCTCATGAAAGTTTTTTAGCAAGCGTCTATGACAAATCAGGACAGGTCGTTTCACTAAGCAGCCATTACGAACACTACGGTTATTACAGAAAACACCAGACTGATACCTATCAGGATTATTTGTGAGGATAACATCGAGGAGAGTAGCCTTTTCTGGGTGTTTGGAGTCATACCTTGTGGGATAGGTGATAATCTGAGAAAGATTTAGGGAGTCCCATTGCTTTAGGACTTTAAGCATGTCCCAGTTTAGGTCACCAAGCAGGACAAATTCAGACTTAGTGTAAGGGGCCAGGAGAGAGCTTAGGGCAGGTAGGGTACAAGCCGGTGCTGATGGAGGACGATAGCACCCAGCAACAGTCAACAAAGAGCTATTTGAAAGTTTAATGCTTAAAACCAGCAAATTAAATTGTTTGGGGACAGACATGGTGGAAACATCCGAGCTCTGAAGGTAATCCTTGGTAAAGATTGCCACTCTCCCACCTTTGGAAGATCTGTCTTTGCGAAAATAGGTTATAACCAGAAAAGTTAACACCAGTATTCAAAACACTCTTTCTTAACCATGTCTCAGTAATGACCAACACATCTGGATTGGAGCTGTGAACCAACACTTTCAATTGATTTTTTTTTAAAATACACTTCTAGTTGTAACGTGCAGAAAACCCAGGCTTTTACGACAACAGAATTGGGGCTAGCAACTGTAGATGGGCCAGGGTGTACATGCACATTTCCAGATATCATCGACAGTAATACAATCAAGGCACGGCATAGAACAGGGAGAGCTCTGCAGTGCTGATTTATGACAAATTAATGTGTGGTGGATGTACCGTTACCAGACAGGGGGAGACAGCCCAGGGCAGACGGTGAACAGATCGCCAGGTGGTATCCAAGCAGAAGGGCAGCAGGCAAATGGAGTAGGTGTCACACCCACTTGGGAGAAGCTTTTATTTCTGGAGGCTGATTTCTTGTAGAAAATGCCAGTGAATGGTCTTGGAACAGCAGGAGGGGGCTTCAGAGGACGCTTCAAAGACTCCTGACACTTGTTTTACTTCACACCTTAGTGCTAATTGAATTTGTATCTGGTTCAGTTCAAGGTTGGAATGGTGTCCTCAGGTCTCTGCTGTTTGTTGGCTGGAGCACTCTCATAGCTTGGAAAAATAACACCTTGGAAGCAGTAATCTCTCCGGTTAATTTTGGTCAAAATGAAGTTGTAGGTTTGGAGTTCTGATCTGGAGCAAAGGGCATGCTGCAAAGGCCAATCTATCCTTTTGTAAAAAACATGTTGGAAATGTGAGAGCTCACATTAAGCTGCGTCTCTCTCTTTGAGGGGGGCGTGTTAAAACCTCTTGCGACGAGCAAACCCGTATCCGGGAGCGTAATCATAGCCTCAAGCGCATTAGCATAACGCAACTTTTCCTATTCAAGAAAATCGCAAATAAAATGAAATAAATATATTCAAACACAAACTTAGCCTTTTGTTAACAACACTGTCATCTCAGATTTTCTAAATATGCGTTACAGCCAACGCTAGACAAGCATTTGTGTAAGTTTATCATTTCATAATGCTATGCTAGGCTCTGCTGGCAGCAGGCAACATTTTCACGAAAATCAGAAAAGCAACCAAATTAAATAATTTACCTTTGAAGAATTTCAGATGCTTTCACTCAGGAGACTCCCAGATGGATAGCAAATGTTCCTTTTTTCCAAAAATAATATTTTTGTAGGCGAAAAAGCTTCCGTTTGTTCATCATGCTTGGCTGGGAAATCGACCGAAAAATACTTCAACTATAACGCCAAACTATTTTCAAAATTTGCTTCATAATATCGACAGAAACACGGCAAACGTTGTTTAGGATCCATCCTCAAGGTGTTTTTAACATATATATTCGATAATATATCTGTCGAGGCAATTGGTTTCTCATAAGAAGCAATTGGAAAAATGGCTACCTCAGTATTTTAAGCGAGATTTTCTCCGAGAGACACCATGTGACCACTCGCAAAATATGGTCCCTTACAGCTATTGTCCAATGGAAATGCCTAAAAAGACGTCACAATGCTGTAGACACCTTGGGGAATGCGTGGAAAACGTAAGCTCATTCGTAGCTCATTCACAGCCATATAAGGAGTCATTGGCATGAGGCGGTTTCAAAAAATGCGGCACTTCCTGATTGGATTTTTATCTGGGTTTCGCCTGTAACATCAGTTCTGTGGCACTCACAGACAATATCTTTGCAGTTTTGGAAACGTCAGAGTGTCTTCTTTCCAAAGCTGTCAATTATATGCATAGTCGAGCATCTATTCGTGACAAAATATCTTGTTTAAAACGGGAAAGTTTTTCATCCAAAAATGAAATACTGCCCCCAGAGTTTCAAGAGGTTATTAAGGACTTGGTTCACTCCAGACCTGACCTTGACCAGCACAAAAATATCCTGTGGCATACTGCATTAGCACCGAATAGCCCCCTGATATGCAACTTTTCAGGGAAGTTAGGAACCAATTTACACAGGCAGTTAGAAATGCTAAGGCTAGCTTTTTCAAACATAAATTTGCATCCTGTAGCACAAACTCAAAAATGTTCTGGGACACTGTAAAGTCCATGGAGAATAAGAGCACCTCTTCCATGCTGCCCACTGCATTGAGGCTAGGAAACATTGTCACCACCGATAAATCCACTATAATTGAGAATTTCAAGAAGCATTTTTCTATGGCTGGCCATGCTTTCCACCTGGCTACCCCAACCCCGGTCAACTGCCCTGCACCCCCCACAGAAACTCGCCCAAGCCTCCCCTTTTCTCCTTCACCCAAATCCAGATACCTGATGTTCTGCAAGAGCTGCAAAATCTGTACCCCAACGAATCAGCCAGGCTAGACAATCTGGACCCTCTCTTTCTAAAATGATCTGCCGCAATTGTTGCAACCCCTATTACTAGCCTGTTCAACCTCTCTTTCGTATCGACTGACATTCCCAAAGATTGGAAAGCTGCCACGATCATCCCCCGCTTTAAAGGGGGAGACACTCTAGACCCAAATTGCTACAGACCTATATCTATCCTACCCTGCCTTTCTAAGGTCTTCGAAAGCCAAGTCAACAAACAGATCACCGACCATTTCAAATCCCACCGTACCTTCTCCGCTATGCAATCTGGTTTCCGAGCTGGTCATGGGTGCACCTCAGCCACGCTCGAGGTCCTAAACGATATCATAACCGTCATCGATAAGAGACATTACTGAGCAGCCATATTCATTGACCTGGCCAAGGCTTTCGACTCTGTCAATCACCACATTCTTATCGGCAGACTCAACAGCCTTGGTTTCTCAAATGACTGCCTCGCATGGTTCACCAACTACTTCTCTGATAGAGTTCAGTGTGTCAAATCGGAAGGCTTGTTGTCCAGACTTCTGGCAGTCTATGGGGGTGCCACAGGGTTCAATTATCAGGCCGACTCTCTTCTCTGTATACATAAATAATGTCGCTCTTGCTGCTGGTGATTCTCTGATCCACCTCTATGCAGACGACACCATTATATATACTTCTGGCCCTTCTTTGAACACTGTGCTAACTAACCTCCAGACGAGCGTCAATGCCATACAACTCTCCTTCCGTGGCCTCCACCTGCTCTTAAATACAAGTAAAACTAAATGCCTGCACCTGCCCGCCCGTCCAGCATCACTACTCTGGACGTTCTGACTTAGAATATTTGGACAACTACAAATACCTAGGTGTCTGTCTAGACTGTAAACCCTCCTTCCAGACTCACATTAAGCATTTCCAATCCAAAATTAAATCTAGAATTGGCTTACTATTTCCCAACAAAGCATCCTTCACTCATGCTGCCAAACATACCCTCGTAAAACTGACCATCCTATCAATCCTCGACTTCGGCAATGTCATCTACAAAATAGCCTCCAACACTCTACTCAACAAACTGGACTCCATCCAATTTGTTGAGAGTGTTGGAGGCTATTTTGTAGATGACATTGCCGAAGTGCCATCCGTTTTGTCACCAAAGTCCCATATACTACCCACCACTGCAACTTGTACGCTCTCGTTGGCTGGCCCTTCCTTCATACTCGTCGCCAAACCCACTGGCTCCAGGTCATCTACAAGTCTTTGCTAGGTAAAGCCCCACCTTATCTCAGCTCACTGGTCACCATAGCAGCACCCACCTGTAGCATGCGCTCCAGCAGGCATTGGAAAGCAGGCATATCTCACTGGTCACCCCCAAAGTTAATTCCTCCTTTGGCCACCTTTCCTTCCAGTCCTCTGCTGCCAATGACAGGAACGAACTGCAAAAATCACTGAAGCTGGAGACTCTTCTCTCCCTCACTAGCTTTAAGCACCAGCTGTCAGAGCAGCTCACAGATCACTGCACCTGTACATAGCCCATCTGTAAATAGCCCATCCAACTACCTCATCCCAATACTGTATTTAATTTATTCATCTTGCTCATTTGCACACCAGTATCTCTACTTGCAAATTCATCTTCTGCACATCTATCACTCCAGTGTTTAATTGGTATATTGTATTTAATTTGCCACCATGGCCTATCTATTGCCTTACCTCCCTTATCTTACCTCATTTGCACACACTGTATATGTACTTTTTTTACTGTATTATTGACTGTATGTTTGCTTATTCCATGTGTAACTCTGTGCTGTTGTATGTGTCGAACTGCTTTGCTTTATCTTGGCCTAGCCTACCTGGTTAAATAAACCTCTGGGATAGGCGGGACGCTTGCGTCCCACTTGGCCAAGATCCAGGGAAAATGCAGAGCGCCAAATTAAAATAAAATACTATAAAATTCTAACTTTCATTACATCAAACATATAAGATACCAATTAAAGCTACACTTGTTGTGAATCCAGAAGACATGTCAGATTTCGAAAATACTTTTCTGCAAAAGCATAAGATGCTATTATCTGATGATAGCAAAACAGTAAACAAAGAGAGAAACCATATTTCAAACCTGCAGGCGCAACACAAAACACAGAAATAAAATATAAATCATGCCTTACCTTTGACGAGCTTCTTTTTTTGGCACTCCAATATGTCCCGTAAACATGACAAATGGTCCTTTTGTTCGATTCATTCCGTCGATATATATCCAAAATGTCCATTTATTTGGCACGTTTGATCCAGAAAAACACAGCTTCCAATTTGCGCAACGTCACTACAAAATATCTCAAATGTTACCTGTAAACTTTGCCAAAACATTTCAAACTACTTTTGTAATACAACTTTAGGTATTTTTAAACGTTAATAATCAATCACATTGAAGATGGGACTATCTGTGTTCAATACAGGAAGACAACAAACTGATGCTACTTTTCGAGTCAAGAGCCTCTCAAAAAGTATACTTCAAATGACACTCATTCAAGATGGCCATACTTCTTCATTACACAAAGGAATAACCTCAACCAATTTTTAAAGACTCCGTTTTGTACATCACGTTTGGCTACCAAAAAAACCCGAAAATTCAGTCATCAAAACGCCTAACTTTTTTCCAAATTAACTCCATAATATCGACTGAAACATGGTAAACGTTTTTTAGAATCAATCCTCAAGGTGTTTTTCACATATCTCTTCGATGATATATCTTTCGTGGAAGTGTGCTTTCTGCTCTGAATCCCATGGGAAAATGCCTGCAGCTGAAGATTACGCACCAATTTAGACAAAGGACACTGGGCGGACCCCTGGTAAATGTAGTCTCTTATGGCCAATCTTCCAATGATATGCCTACAAATACGTCACAATGCTGCAGACACCTTGGGGAAACGACAGAATGCTTAGGCTCGTTCATGGCACATTCACAGCCATATAAGGAGACAATGGAAAACAGAGCCTCAAATTCTGCTCATTTCCTGTTTGAAGTTTCATCTTGGTTTCGCCTGTAGCATGAGTTCTGTGGCGCTCACAGATAATATCTTTGCAGTTTTGGAAACGTCAGAGTGTTTTCTTTCCAAAGCTGCCAATTATATGCATAGTCAAGCATCTTTTCGTGACAAAATATTGCGCTTAAAACGGGCGCGTTTTTTTAACCATAAATTAAAAGAGCGCCCCCTATATCCAAGAAGTTAACATTATTTCCCTGTCTAAGCTTCCCTGGTGCTGCAGAGGATAAAAGCCCTGGGGTGGGAACCAAACATTGCAGGTTCAAACTCCACATATGAAGTGTTAAAGTATGGTTGCGTTTGTATGATTAGGTGATGGGGAGGTCTTGGGCTGGCATGGTTACACGTGGTCTGCGATTGTGAGGCCGGTTGGACATACTGCCAAATTAAATGATGTTGGAGGCAGCTTATGGTAGATAAATGAACATTCCTGCAGTCAGCATGCCAATTGCATGCACCCTCAAAACATCTGTGGCATTGTGAAAAAACTGCACATTTTTATTGTCCCCAGGTATACCAGTGTAATGATCATGCTGTTTAATCAGCTTCTTGATATGCCACACCTGTCAGGTTGGATGGGTTACCTTGGCAGAGGAGAAATGCTATCTAACAGGGATGTGAAGAAATTTGTACATTTTAGAGAAATACGCTTTTTGTGCATATGGAAAACAGGGATATTTTATTTTAGCTAATGAAACATGGGACCAACACTACATGTTGTGTTTATAGTTTTGTTCAGTATACAACATTTTCTAAATGTTATTGAAATGTTCTGAATAACTCCAAGATATTGTCAAGTGCATATTGTGTGAACATCAATGGGATATTATGTTAAACCAAAAACTAATGTGCTATGAACATCATAAAAACAGACATTTTGAACTTGTTGAACATTATGGGGATGTTCTGTGCAACCTTAGTGAATGTCACAATAATATTTTTGCAACATTAAAGCGCCAATAACAAAGTGTTCTCCCCACCATTAATTCTAGCAAAAAGCTGAAGGGTGGGTCTGAAAAAATTGAGCAACTCAAATTCATAGACAGAGCCATGGATGCAAAGACTGACCATCCAAGATATCAACATTATAGTTTAAGTCATGTTTTTAGACAATATAGGGTTTGTTTACATTTACTTTATTTTCAAACATTGGCATAAAACAAGCTTATATTTGGGGTTCTGATGTGGTACAACAATATGTACTAGGCTTTACATTTACACTTCCCTTTTTCCAAATTTTGTTACATCATTTTTCTAAAATGGATTACATTTTTTTTAATCCTCAATCTACACACAATACCCCATAATGACAATGTGAAAACAAGTTTTTAGAATTTTTTGCTAAAGTATAAAAAAACAGAAATAGCTTATTTACATAAGTATTCAGACTCTTTGCTTTTAAGTACATCCTTTTTCCATTGATCATTCTTGAGATGGACTCCAATCAAGTTGTAGCAACACCCGTGGTAAATTCAATTGATTGGACATGATTTGGAAAGGCACACACCTGTCTATTGTGGCAGACCAGGGGGTTTGGTATAGACGTTTACACAGATCAGACATGGACAGAGTATGATTAGCTCAATTTCAAGGGTGTTTATTAAATAATAAATCAAAAAGAAAAGGATAGGTCTCCCCCATGAGACCCTCTCTGGGATACTGTCTCTTCGGGGCTATGGGTCTTGCTGTATCCTATCGGGCACACAATTTCAACTCCCTAGTCTTAACTCGGGTAACCGTCTCTAACTACATGGAAGTCACCTCACTTCCCCCAGTCCTCCCTGTGTGTCCTTTTGGCAGCGTTATGGGCCTTGTACAGCTGGTGAGCAATCCACCCTTAATTACCCACCAGCTCCCAATCAGCAACAATTAGTCCTGGCTGGAGAGCCCGTCGAGACCTGGCAAGGTCCAGCAGATGGAGCCATCGCCTCGTGATGTATACTCCATCTGTTACCAGGCCTCGACGAGTCTCCCCCTGGTGGCTGACCTGCTGTACGCCACACTATAACAGTCTCACAGTTTATTTGATTTGATGTCAGAGCAACAACCAAGCCATGAGGTCAAAGGAATTGTTTGTAGAGCCCCCGAGACAGGATTGTGTTGAGGCCAAGAACACAGTGGCCTCCAACAGAAGGACAACCATCTCTGCAGCACTTCACTACCTTTATGTTAGAGTGGCCAGACAGAAGCCACTGCTCAGTAAAAAGGCACATAACAGCCCGCCTCGAGTTTGCCAAAAGGCATATGAAGGACTTTGAGACCATGAGAAACAGGATTTTCTGGTCTGATGAAACCAAGATTGAACTCTTTGACCTGAATGCCAAGTGTCACATCTGGAGGAAACCTGGCACCATCCCTACAGTGAAGCATGATGGCATGGTGGCAGTATTATGCTGTGGGGATGTTTTAAGCGGTATGGACTGGGAGACTAGTCAGGATAGAGGCAAAGATGAACAGAGCAAAGTAGAGAGATCCTTGATTTAAACCTACCTATTTAAACCAAAACAGTCAGGACCTCAGACTTGGGCCTTGGTTCACCTTCTAACAGAATAACGACCCTAAGCACACAACCAAGACAACACTGGAGTGGCTTAGGGACAAGTCTCTGAATGTCCTTAAGTGGTCCAGCCAGAGCCCAGACTTAAACCCGATCGAACATCTCTGGAGAGACGGTGAAAATAACTCTGCAGTAACGCTCCCCATCCAACCTGACAGAGCTTGAGAGGCTCTGTAGAGAAGAATGGGAGAAACTCCCGAAATACAGGTGTGCCAAACTTGTAGCATCATACCCAAGAAGACTCAAGGCTCTAATCGCTGCCAAAGGTGCTTCATCAAAGTATTGAGTAAAGGGTCTGAATACTTATGTAAATGTGATATTTCAGTTGTTTATTTTTAATGAATTTGCCAACATTTCTAAAAAACAGTTTTTATTTTGTCATTATATGTTATTGTGTGTAGATTGAAGAGGGGAAAAAACAATGTAAAGGCGTCAGAATGTAAAGGGGTCATTTCCAAATGCAGAAGTTATATTCTTGAAGAATTATTGGGTATTATTAATTCTAAAAATGTAAGTAGCAACTACAGATTATTTCCACTTTAACGGAATGGGGCGGCAGTGTAGCCTAGTGGTTAGAGCATTGGACTAGTAACCGAAAGGTTGCAAGTTCAAATCCCCGAGCTGACAAGGTACAAAATCTGTCGTCCTGCCCTTGAACAGGCAGTTAACCCACTGTTCCTAGTTCCTAGACCGTCATTGAAAATAAGAATTTGTTCTTAACTGACTTGCCTAGTAAAATAAAGGGTAAAAAAAAATGTCCTGGGCAACTCCAGTCCTCAGTAAGCACAGACCAGCGCTAATGCTTTTTGGACTTATTTTTTTGGTGCAGTCCAGACCAGCCTGTATTTCCACGGACATAGTTTTTTGGTCCGGACCAAATCTAAACAAATCATAGACGTCTATAAATTACATATTTTCAACTTTCATTCAGAACCAAAAATGAACCTAACTTTTCAACATCTGGAAAAATACGTATTTTAGACGTCATTTCAATGTCATTTTGCTTACCAGGACTATCCTTGTAGGGGCGGCAATTTCTTGTCTCGCCTAGGGTGACAGAAATTCCAGGACCGGCCCTGTCTGGGAACATTGTTGAATGTTGTTGAAGGTGAATGCTTTTTAGAATCATAGAATCATCCACACAACTGGGTAGTTTTTGTGTTTTGGGAATATATATTTTGTCATGTCCCCAAAATGTTCTCACCAAACTGTTCCTACAACCTAATGAAACAATCTGGGAACCTTTAAAGACAGATTAAATGTTATTTCCAGGAACATTCTTGCAACATCAGGCAAATGTTTTATACAAATATTCTATAATCATCAGCACGACAGGGGAGTTTTTGTGTTATGAAAACTTTCACATAACCAATTTTGGTTTGCTAATTAGTATAAAAAGGGGGAGATTGGATAGTATGGAAGGAGGATGGGCAGAGAAGGCAGGCGGATAAGTGCAATAATTAATTTCCAGTGTGAACGAGAGAGCTAGAGAGAAAGAGAGATACAGTTTGTGGAAGATACACACACACACACTGAAATTGTTCTAGTGGATTGAAAGCAGTCAACACAAAATGCTATGAGTCCCAAGTAAGCACCCTATTCCCTACATAGTGCACTACTTTTGAACATTTAGCAGATACTTTTAGCCAAAGTGACTTACAGTAGTGCATGCATACATTTCCATATGGAATCAAACCCACAACCATAGTGTTGTAAGCGCCATGCTTTACCAACTGACCCACACAGGACCATGGAAGAAATTAAGAGGCTGATGGAGGAAGTAGAGGTGAAGAGCAGAAAGCAGACTGACAAATTAGATAAAAAGATGCAGGTGAACAGAGGTCAGAGGGGAGCTCTGGACTGGTAGAGAGATAGTGCTACAGCATGGACCAGCCACTGTATTATATAAGACACTCTGTCACACACACATATCACACACACACATACATACACACACACAAACACTTCATAGAGCACCTCCACCTGTCCTACTAGTCCTATGGATACCTCTACCCAATAGGCATGTTTAATAATTTACCTGATGAGGATCACTGACTCTCTCTCTCCCTTTCCTCTCTCTCCCATCAATTCCCTCCTCTCTCACCCTCTACATTAATATACTTCTCTCTCTCCTCCCTTTCCTAACTTCTCACCTCTCTCCCTCACTCTCCCCCTCTCCTTTCCCTCTTTCTGCCTCTCCTCTCATTCCTCCAGGCAACACCAACAGCATATTTGCTCTGGCCTACATCAGTGGCTCTTTGACTGTGAATGGACAGCTGGACAGAGAGAACCCTCTCTACTCATCCGGATTCACTCTAACCGTCAAGGTCTGTCCGTCTGTGTCTGTGTTTGTGTTTAGGCCTGGGAGTAATGAGAGACCCAAACTAAGCATATATAGCTACACTACCAACTCTACATTTTATTTAGTTGTAAACCCTCACAGTTACACACAGTACATATATTCTGAATACAGTATGCTGGTACAGTATAGAATACATCATCGATACTTAATTCAAGGCGTTGGGAGGTGAGGTATAATCTTCGAGTTGTGCATTTCATCACCCCAACCTGAGGCATGTTATGACAGAGAACAGCTAGTCGTCCTTGGGAACAACCTGGGATGATGAAGGAATAGATGTTCTTATCAATTTCAGAGTGGGGAGCAGGTGGAGGGACTTCTGGTGAAAGGCCAGTTTTGTCAGAATGAATGTTGATGACTAGCCTCGTACTACCACAAAAATATGTTTCACAAAACATATGTATCTAAGCTCGCGAGATCAATGTGGTAGTACGAGGCTAGTTGATGACTGCTTTCCTCCAGAACCTGTAGTCTGCTTTAGACTCACAAATAGATAGATGACCTGTACAAAAATATTCAGGATTAGACAAACTGAAAGATGTTTTTGTGTTTCAAACATGTGTGTGTTAGAGATTACTTATTTGAAATGATTTCACAATAAAATAATCTAATATTTTCGGGGTTATCCGAATATTAAAAAATAAATAATAATACTCTATTCGCTTTACAAATCAGAATGATGCGAAATGCCACAACATCAGACAGAGAGAGTGCAGTTGTTTTCAGTGTGCTATAGGGGTAGCGTTTGGCTAACAGTAGCCTAGGATAACAGCAACAGTAAAACAGAAGTCTAATGTTCGTCATAGAACTGATTCTGTTTCAAAAAAGGTTTTCTGGGTAGTGTTTTGCATTGATCTCTGTCAGGTCTTGTGGACCCTCTGTTGGTGCATGCTTGTAGGGTAATCACTATTTGCAGTGGGGAAAATCGAATACTGTTGTCAGGGCTGACCGGAGGGCTAAATGTGCTAGCAATGATAGTAAAATGCCTTTTCATGTGAAATGCAACCCATATCCCATGAAATAAAAAGAAAATATAGCAATCACTTTGTTCATCCTCAGAACTGTAGGCTATGGTGAACAATGCACTCGGGAACAGCGGTCTAAGGCGTTACTACAGTCCCTGCTTTGAATCCATAGGCCGGTACACAATTGGCACAGCTTTGTCTGGGTTTGGCCAGGGTAGGCCGTCATTGTAAATAAGAATTTGTTCTTAACTGACTTGCCTAATTAAATAAAAGTTAAATATATATATATATATATATATATATATATATATATATATATATATATATTTTAAAGCAGCAGTATCTCAATGTGCCGTACATAAACACAACATTCTAAAGTTGTTTTATTAATTTAAGGATTTCAAATGTCATGGTATAGGTGACTCCTGTAACATAAAGTGTCTTAATATGGTGTTGAGCCAGAACAGCTTCAATGCACCTTGGCATGGATTCTGCAAGTGTCTAGAACTCTATTGGAGGGGGGTGACACCATTCTTCCACAAGAAATTCCATACTTTGGTGTTTTGTTGATAGTTGTGGAAAACACTGTCTCAGGCACAGCTCCAGAATCTCACATTAGTGTTCGATTGGGTTGCGATCTGGTGACTGAGATGGCAATAGTAAATCATTTACATCGTTTTCATGCTCATCAAACCATTCAGTGACCACTCGTGTCCTGTGGATGGGGGCATTTTCATCCTATGGGGGCATAGCCATGGTAGGTAACACAATGGCCTGCCTAGCATTTTTATTCATGACCTTAAGCATGATGGGATGTTAATTGCTTAATTAACTCAGGAACCACACCTGTGTGGAAGCACTTGCTTTTAATATACTTTGTATCCCTCATTTACTTATGTATCCATTATTTTGGCGTGTGTGTGTGTGTGTGTGTGTGTGTGTGTGTGTGTGTGTGTGTGTGTGTGTGTGTGCGCGCGTGTGTGCGCGTGTGTGAGAGAGAGAGAGAGAGAGACCGACCGACCGACCATAAAGGGTTCTTCAGCTTATCCCTTTAGAAGAACACTATATGGTTCCGGATATAACCTTTTCATCCAACAACGAACCCTTTAGAATCCTTTTTCTAAGAACGTTGGTAATATGATGAGAGCAGGGAATTCCATCAAATCTTTTTGGATAATATATTCCAACCTTGATCTTTATTCGTAATTGAAATCAACCATTACAGCAAGCCAGGAGAAAATTCATAGACCAAAATAAAGAAAATATTCCCCCCAAAATTCAAATATATTTATAAGATATGAATTTCCCCTTTCCCTTTCCCTACCACATACTATCTCTATCTTTCTCTCTAGGTCTCTCGTTCACACTGGAAATTAATGATTGTACTTCTACTTATCTGCCTGCCTTCTCTGCCCGTCCTCCTTCCATACTCCCTTCTTCCTTCCTTCCCTACCTCCCTCCCTCTCCCCCCTTTCTCCTCCTCCATTCGTCCCTCAGGGCACAGAGTTGAATGATGACCGTACCCCGACGGATGCCTCAGTGATGACCACCTTCACCATACTGCTGATTGACAAGAACGACAACGCGCCCAAGTTCAACAGCTCCGAGTACCGAGTGCGTATCACTGAGCTGGCCCAGGTGGGTTTCGCCCTACCCCTCTTCATCCAGGCTGAGGACAAGGATGAGGTGGGTCACCATCACCAATCATACATTCCTTAAAATAAAGGGTATCACTATATTTGACAGTGTCAGTTTGACATGGAAGTGCCAGTGATAAGACCTGTCAATAGACCTGACATGACCGCATTCACTCTACACAAAAGTCAAGGTGCAAGATGCTACCAAATAAGAATCTTGAGAGCAATGCTAGGGGAACCCATTTTAGGGTCTCTAAAGAAACATAGACGGGTTGGCTAACAACATCCCAAAAATGATGCGCACATCACGATGTGGACGGAAGGTGTGCTTTGTTATGATTTTGAACCGTCAGATAGCTAGCAACAATGACTAGAAGCTAGCGTGCATGGAATCGTAGGTGGCTTGTTTCAGCTCGTTGTATCTTCTTAAAATTTTCACATTTTAAACATCTTAAAAAGTTTCACATTTTAATTTCACATGCACAAGTACAGTGAAATGCCTTTCTTGCAAGCTCTGAACCCAACAATGCAGTAATCAATAACAATATAATACTAAAAATACCATAAGGTAGAACAAAAACACACAAGAAATAAAAATAAGAAATAAGAAAAAAAAACGAAATGAAAAAAATGAAAAAGGAAGCATACTAAATTATGTAAAGCGTCAGTTCCAGTACCTTATTTACAATGTGCAGGGATACTGGAGTGATACAGGTAGATATGTGTAGGGGTAAGGAGACTAAGCATCTGGATATATGATAAACAGAGTAGCAGCAGCTAATGTGATGATTGTTTGTGAGTGGGTGTGCATTTGTGTAGAGAAAGTATAAATGTATGTGCATATTATGTGTGTGTGAGCAAATTGAGTGTGTGTTTGTGTGTGTGTGTGTGTTGGAGTGTCAGTCTATAGGGCCCTGTGAGTGTCTATAGGTCCCTGTAAGAGTGTCTATAGGGCCCTGTGAGTGGTTCCTCCTTTAAAAGTGATGAGCTTACTCTGCGGGATTTAGAGGTCATTTGTGGTTCAGTACGGTACCCTGCATCACCAATTCATTGCTCCAGACCAGCGCAAGGGGGAGTTAGAGCACTGATTATGCTTTTGGGTCCTACTGTGTCTCTGACAATGAATGGCCGACAAACCTAAATAGAAACAGATAATTGTGCACGACTTCAGAATTACTTACTAAAACTGTTGTTTCACTAAGGTTTGTATTATTATATTTTGTTAGGCTCTTACTGTAGTACTGTAGGCCACTCCCAACCAATCACATTGTACAGCGCCTGAGTGGCCAGCTGTGTTGCTACAGATGCTGGTTCAATACCTGTGTTGTCCTCGACTGGGAGACCCATCAGATGATTGTAGGTTTGTTGGTTTTTCTCCCTCTAAAAACATAAATAAATAATTACAGTGGGGCAAAAAAAGTATTTAGTCAGCCACCAATTGTGCAAGTTCTCCCACTTAAAAAGATGAGAGAGGCCTGTAATTTTCATCATAGGTACACTCTGTCACTTCAACTGTGACAGACAAAATGAGAAAAACATTGTAGGACATTGTAGGATTTTTAATTCATTTATTTGCAAATTATGGTGGAAAATAAGTATTTGGTCAATAACAAAAGTTTATCTCAATACTTTGTTTTATACCATTTGTTGGCAATGACAGAGGTCAAACGTTTTCTGTAAGTCTTCACAAGGTTTTCACACACTGTTGCTGGTATTTTGGCCCATTCCTCCATGCAGATCTCCTCTAGAGCAGTGATGTTTTGGGGCTGTTGCTGGGCAACACAGACTCAACTCCCTCCAAAGATGTTCTATGGGGTTGAGATCTGGAGACTGGCTAGGCCACTCCAGGACCTTGAAATGCTTCTTACGAAGCCACTCCTTCGTTGCCCGGGCGGGTGTTTGGGATCATTGTCATGCTGAAAGACCCAGCCATGTTTCATCTTCAATGCCCTTGCTGATGGAAGGAGGTTTTCACTCAAAATCTCACGATACATGGCCCCATTAATTCTTTCCTTTACACGGATCAGTCATCCTGGTCCCTTTGCAGAAAAACAGCCCCAAAGCATGATGTTTCCACCCCCATGCTTCACAGTATAGGTATGGTGTTCTTTTAATGCAACTCAGTATTCTTTGTCCTCCAAACACGACGAGTTGAGGTTTTACCAAAAAGTTCTATTTTGGTTTCATCTGACCATATGACATTCTCCCAATCTTCTTCTGGATCATCCAAATGCTCTCTAGCAAACTTCAGACGGGCCTGGACATGTACTGGCTTAAGCAGGGGGACCTTGCCTGGCACTGCAGGATTTGAGTCCCTGGCAGCATAGTGTGTTACTGATGGTAGGCTTTGTTACTTTGGTCCCAGCTCTATACAGGTCATTCACTAGGTCCCCCCGTGTGGTTCTGGGATTTTCGCTCACCGTTCTTGTGATCATTTGACCCCACGGGGTGAGATCTTGCGTGGAGCCCCAGAGGGAGATTATCAGTGATCTTATATGTCTTCCATTTCCTAATAATTGCTCCCACAGTTGATTTCTTCAAACCAAGCTGCTTACCTATTGCAGATTCAGTCTTCCCAGCCTGGTGCAGGTCTACAATTTTGTTTCTGGTGTCTTTTGACAGCTCTTTGGTCTTGGCCATGATGGAGTTTGGAGTGTGACTGTTTGAGGTTGTGGACATGTGTCTTTTATACTGATAACAAGTTCAAACAGGTGCCATTAATACAGGTAACGAGTGGAGGACAGAGGAGCCTCTTAAAGAAGAAGTTACAGGTCTGTGAGAGCCAGAAATCTTGCTTGTTTGTAGGTGAGCAAATACTTATTTTCCACAATAATTTGCAAATAAATTCATTAAAAATCCTACAATGTGATTTTCTGGACTTTTTTTTCTAATTTTGTCTGTCATAGTTGAAGTGTAGCTATGATGAAAATTACAGGCCTTTCTCATCTTTTTAAGTGGGAGAACTTGCACAATTGGTGGCTGACTAAATACTTTTTTGCCCCACTGTATACATATCAAACTGGCTTTATTTACAAATTAGTAACAATATCTCACCCCATGTTCAAGAATGGCCTTTTTCTCGCTAATTTTACGTGATTTGAAAGCAAAATCATTTCCAAAATATTTAAGGGGCATTGCACTAAATATGTCGCTGACTTGGGAAACCTTCCCGTTGTTCTGTTCTTAGTGCCAGTCTGCCCATTCAAGCTAAAGCAAATTAGCTAATAATGGCATCTTTGTGCTTTCATTAATAAAATAATGATAAAAATACTCTTTCAAAATGCCGATGTTTATTTAGTTATGGATCGATAGCGAATTACTATGAGAATAAATATCACTGAATTACAGAAATATCATCCAATCCTCCATATGTAATTATTGGTGTACTGACGTCATATTTTTCGCCTACCGTAGGCGACATGAGTCTCACTAGTATTGAGTAATGTGTTGTTAAAAGTGGTGTAGGTCTTATTTATTTAAAGAGCTTATAAGCAATAGCCTACAAATATTTAGCACTGTTTCACACTGCTCTGAGACATGCACGGGGACTGGTCTTAATGAATCAATGAGATTTTTATTTTCACTGAATCTCCGTTTGGGTATTGGTTAGACTAGGAGTAGGAAATTAGTTTCCCACAGGACACTGGATTATTTTTGCTAAATAGCCCAGTACTGCACTCCTAACCATCAGGTTGTACAGCTCCATATATTCTGCTCCATCCTAACGGGAACCCAGAGGGTTTTTAGTTTTCCTTGGAATAGAAAGACTACAATATTAATCAAATTAATCCCAAACACTAAAAGTAATTGGAAAGGTAGATACAAATTATTTGTGACATTGTGGTTACAAAAAAGAATGTAAACAAGATGTAAACAAGATGCTGTGCTTTTATTTACGGTAGTGATGGACAGCTGGTGGCATTTTGAAAGCAGGTTTTGTAGCCCAGTTAGCAGGACAATATACCCTTTATAGCCTGTCTACTGTAGGTGTGAACATCCCCCTACCTGCAATGCATTCCATGCTTAAGTACTCTGAAGTGTTACATTTCTAACTCAAAACTACAGTACAGTATTTCTTCATCAAGTTCTTTATGCTTTCATTAATAAAACAATGATAAAAATACTCTTTCAAAATGCTGATGTTTATTTAGTTATGGATCCATAACAAATTACTATGGAAATAAATATTAGTGAATTGCATACATTTTGGAAAACAGTTGTCTATTGAAGGTAAACAAATTGTTGCTTACTGGAAAATACCCTTTCAAAGACACGGTCACGTTCTATAGCGCCATTATGGCTATTAGCAGGGCTACATTTAGGCCTTTATGGGTGGCACTCAATTGGCCCAGCATTTCTCTTCTTCTAAAAACATAAATAAATGTTTTGGCCTTTACAATTTATTTTGACGTTTATTCAGATTATAATCACTCTCTTTCATTTAAAAAACCCCCAAATAACCTCCAAAATATTGCTATATATTATCAAGTTGATTACACAGTCATATAGCCGGCACCTACTTTGGATCAAAATAAATAATTACCAACATTATTTCCTATAGTATTTAATAAATAAATGTTTTGGTTATCCTGACCTGGACACCATGTACAATATTATAATAGCCCATTGTGGGCTATTAGCAGGACAATATTCCTTTACCAACTCCTCTCTGTATTTTGATACTTTGTGGATGGGGGCTCTGGATTGGAAAATGCACTGCTACAGATGCAGGTTCGATTCCCGTGCCGGCAGCCACCAGGAGTCCCATGAGATGGCTTTTGGTTTTAATTTAGAATCCTCCAACCCTCTATATGTAATTATTGGCGGAGAGTCATGTCACATTTTCCATACACTGTTAGGCGACATGAGTCTCACTAGTGTTGAGTAATGTGCTGTTAAATGTGGTGTCGTTCTTCTTTATTTAAAGAGAATATTGATGTTGTTTTAGTTATGGATCCTTAACAAATTACTATGGGAATAAATATCACTGAATTACAGAAATACTGGAACAAAGTTGTCTAATGAAGGCAAACAAATTGCTGCTTACTGGAAAATACTCTTTCAAACAAACATGGTCACGTTGTACAGTGTCACGGTTGGCCTTGATTCAGATTACGTCTATTTCAGCACCATTTCGCGCTGCTCTGAGACAAGCATGGAGAAACTAAATGTTCAATTATTGCTGGAGAGTCATGTCATTGGAATTTTTATTTATTTATATACTGTAGGCCTACCGTAGGCAAAATGAGTATTGCCTACACTACAATTAGGGTGTGGAAATGTTATGCCCCTTAGATATTCCTCTGTTATGCTGTAGACTACTACCGATCGTCACATTGTACAGCACAGCATTTTCCATTCCATCTTAACGGAATCCCTGAGGTTTTCGTTTTTGTTTTTCCTCGGAATAGAAACACCATAATATTAATAAAATTAATTAAGCCACATTTCTTAACCTCTAGTGACGAGCAATCCCGTATCCGGGAGCGTAATCATAGCCTCAAGTGCATTACCATAACGTTTCCTATTAATGACAATCGCAAATGAAATGAAATAAATTTATTGAAACACAAGCTTAGCCTTTTGTTAACAACACTGTCATCTCAGATTTTCAAAATATGCGTTACAGCCAACGCTAGACAAGCATTTGTGTAAGTTTAACATGGCATAATGCTATGCTAGGCTGTGCTGGCAGCAGGCAACATTTTCACAAAAATAAGAAAAGCAACCAAATTAAATCATTTACCTTTGAAGAACTTCAGATGCTTTCACTCAGGAGACTCCCAGTTAGATAGCACATGTTCCTTTTTTCCAAAAATAATATTTTTGTAGGCGAAAAACGTCTCATTTGTTCATTCTGCTTGGCTGAGAAATCGACCGAAAATACTTCAACTATAACGGCAAACTTTTTTCAAAATTTGCTCCATAATATCGACAGAAACACGGCAAACGTTGTTTAGGATCCATCCTCAAAGTGTTTTTAACATATGTATTCAATAATATATCCGTGGAGGCAGTTGGTTTCTCATAAGAAACTATTGGAAAAATGGCTACCTCAGTATTTTACGCAACGTTTTCTCCGGGAGACACCATGCGTCCATGGCGCCCTATATGGTCTCTTACAGCCATTCTCCAATGGAAATGCCTAAAAAGACGTCACAATGCTGCAGACACTTTGGGGAAAACGTGGAAAACGTAAGCTGACTCCTAGCTCCTTCACAGCCATATAAGGAGTCATTGGCATGAGGCTGTTTAAAAAAATGCGGCACTTCCTGATTGGATTTTTATCTGGGTTTCGCCTGTAACATCAGTTCTGTGGCACTCACAGACAATATCTTTGCAGTTTTGGAAACGTCAGGGTGTTTTCTTTCCAAAGCTGTCAATTATATGCATAGTCGAGCATCATTTCGTGACAAAATATCTTGTTTAAAACGGGAACGTTTTTCATCCAAAAATTAAAATAGCGCCCCCTATATCCAAGAAGTTTAAATCAATCCCATGTATTACAACAAAAGGTTTTAAATGATCTAATGATGTGTTACCACCAATATGACACTAGATGTGTTACCACCAATATGACACTAGATGTGTTACCACCAATATGACACTAGATGTGTTACACAATATGACACTAGATGTGTTACCACCACCAATATGACACTAGATGTGTTACCACCAATACCACCAATATGACACTAGATGTGTTACCACCAATATGACACTAGATGAGTTACCACCAATATGACACTAGATGTGTTACCACCAATATGACACTAGATGTGTTACCACCAATATGACACTAGATGTGTTACCACCACCAATATGACACTAGATGTGTTACCACCAATATGACACTAGATGTGTTACCACCAATATGACACTAGATGTGTTACCACCAATATGACACTAGATGTGTTACCACCAATATGACACTAGATGTGTTACCACCAATATGACACTAGATGTGTTACCACCAATATGACACTAGATGTGTTACCACCAATATGACACTAGATGTGTTACCACCAATATGACACTAGATGTGTTACCACCAATATGACACTAGATGTGTTACCACCAATATGACACTAGATGTGTTACCACCACCAATATGACACTAGATGTGTTACCACCAATATGACACTAGATGAGTTACCACCAATATGACACTAGATGTGTTACCACCAATATGACACTAGATGTGTTACCACCAATATGACACTAGATGTGTTACCACCAATATGACACTAGATGAGTTGACACTAGATGTGTTACCACCAATATGACACTAGATGTGTTACCACCACCAATATGACACTAGATGTGTTACCACCACCAATATGACACTAGATGTGTTTACCACCAATATGACACTAGATGTGTTACCACCACCAATATGACACTAGATGTGTTACCACCAATATGACACTAGATGTGTTACCACCACCAATATGACACTAGATGTGTTACCACCACCAATATGACACTAGATGTTACCACCAATATGACACTAGATGTGTTACCACCAATATGACACTAGATGTGTTACCACCACCAATATGACACTAGATGTGTTACCACCACCAATATGTTACCACCAATATGACACTAGATGTGTTACCACCAATATGACACTAGATGTGTTACCACCAATATGACACTAGATGACACTAGAGTTACCACCAATATGACACTGTGTTACCACCACCAATATGACACTAGATGTGTTACCACCAATATGACACTAGATGTGTTACCACCACCAATATGACACTAGATGTGTTACCACCACCAATAGGACACTAGATGTGTTACCACCACCAATATGACACTAGATGTGTTACCACCAATATGACACTAGATGTGTTACCACCAATATGACACTAGATGATTTACCACCAATATGACACTAGATGTGTTACCACCAATATGACACTAGATGAGTTACCACCAATATGACACTAGATGAGTTACCACCAATATGACACTAGATGTGTTACCACCAATATGACACTAGATGTGTTACCACCAATATGACACTAGATGTGTTACCACCAATATGACACTAGATGTGTTACCACCAATATGACACTAGATGTGTTACCACCAATATGACACTAGATGTGTTACCACCACCAATATGACACTAGATGTGTTACCACCAATATGACACTAGATGAGTTACCACCAATATGACACTAGATGTGTTACCACCACCAATATGACACTAGATGTGTTACCACCACCAATATGACACTAGATGTGTTACCACCAATATGACACTAGATGTGTTACCACCAATATGACACTAGATGTGTTACCACCAATATGACACTAGATGTGTTACCACCAATATGACACTAGATGTGTTACCACCACCAATATGACACTAGATGTGTTACCACCAATATGACACTAGATGTGTTACCACCAATATGACACTAGATGTGTTACCACCAATATGACACTAGATGTGTTACCACCACCAATATGACAATAGATGTGTTACCACCAATATGACACTAGATGTGTTACCACCAATATGACACTAGATGTGTTACCACCAATATGACACTAGATGTGTTACCACCAATATGACACTAGATATGACACTAGATGTTACCACCACCAATATGACACTAGATGTGTTACCACCAATATGACACTAGATGAGTTACCACCAATATGACACTAGATGTGTTACCACCAATATGACACTAGATGTTACCACCAATATGACACTTACCCACCAATATGACACTAGATGTGTTACCACCAATATGACCACCAATATGACACTATGTGTTACCACCAATATGACACTAGATGTGTTACCACCAATATGACACTAGATGTGTTACCACCACCAATATGACACTAGATGTGTTACCACCACCAATATGACACTAGATGTGTTACCACCACCAATATGACACTAGATGAGTTACCACCAATATGACACTAGATAGATGTGTTACCACCACCAATATGACACTAGATGTGTTACCACCAATATGACACTAGATGTGTTACCACCAATATGACACTAGATATGACACTAGATGTGTTACCACCAATATGACACTAGATGTGTTACCACCAATATGACACTAGATGTGTTACCACCAATATTATGTGTCACCACCAATATGACACTAGATGTGTTACCACCAATATGAAACTAGATGATTTACCACCAATATGACACTAGATGTGTTACCACCAATATGACACTAGATGTGTTACCACCAATATGACACTAGATGTGTTACCACCAATATGACACTAGATATGACACTAGATGTGTTACCACCACCAATATGACACTAGATGTGTTACCACCAATATGACACTAGATGTGTTACCACCACCAATATGACACTAGATGTGTTACCACCAATATGACACTAGATGATGTACCACCAATATGACACTAGATGTGTTACCACCAATATGACACTAGATGTGTTACCACCAATATGACACTAGATGTGTTACCACCACCAATATGACACAATATGACACTAGATGTGTTACCACCAATATGACACTAGATGTGTTACCACCAATATGACACTAGATGTGTTACACCACCAATATGACACTAGATGTGTTACCACCACCAATATGACACAATATGACACTAGATGTGTTACCACCAATATGACACTAGATGTGTTACCACCAATATGACACTAGATGTGTTACCACCAATATGACACTAGATGTGTTTACCACCAATATGACACTAGATGTGTTACCACCAATATGACACTAGATGTGTTACCACCAATATGACACTAGATGAGACCAATATGACACTTACCACCACCAATATGACACTAGATGTGTTACCACCAATATGACACTAGATGTGTTACCACACAATATGACACTAGATGTGTTACCACCAATATGACACTAGATGTGTTTACCACCAATATGACACTAGATGTGTTACCACCACCAATATGACACTAGACTAGATGATTTACCACCAATATGACACTAGATGTGTTACCACCAATATGACACTAGATGAGTTACCACCAATATGACACTAGAGTGTTACCACCACCAATATGACACTAGATGTGTTACCACCACCAATATGACACTAGATGTGTTACCACCAATATGACACTAGATGTGTTACCACCAATATGACACTAGATGTGTTACCACCAATATGACACTAGATGTGTTACCACCACCAATATGACACTAGATGTGTTACCACCAATATGACACTAGATGTGTTACCACCAATATGACACTAGATGTGTTACCACCAATATGACACTAGATGTGTTACCACCAATATGACACTAGATGTGTTACCACCAATATGACACTAGATGTGTTACCACCAATATGACACTAGATGTGTTACCACCAATATGACACTAGATGTGTTACCACCAATATGACACTAGATGTGTTACCACCACCAATATGACACTAGATGTGTTACCACCAATATGACACTAGATGTGTTACCACCAATATGACACTAGATGTGTTACCACCAATATGACACTAGATGTGTTACCACCACCAATATGACACTAGATGTGTTACCACCAATATGACACTAGATGTGTTACCACCAATATGACACTAGATGTGTTACCACCAATATGACACTAGATGTGTTACCACCAATATGACACTAGATATGTTACCACCAATATGACACTAGATGTGTTACCACCACCAATATGACACTAGATGTGTTACCACCAATATGACACTAGATGTTACCACCACCAATATGACAATAGATGTGTTACCACCACCAATATGACACTAGATGTGTTACACACCACCAATATGACACTAGATGTGTTACCACCAATATGACACTAGATGTGTTACCACCACCAATATGACACTAGATGTGTTACCACCACCAATATGACACTAGATGTGTTACCACCAATATGACACTAGATGAGTTACCACCAATATGACACTAGATGTGTTACCACCAATATGACACTAGATGTGTTACCACCAATATGACACTAGATGTGTTACCACCACCAATATGACACTAGATGTGTTACCACCAATATGACACTAGATGCGCTACCACCAATATGACAATAGATGTGATACCACCAATACGACACTAGATGTGTTACCACCAATATGACACTAGATGTGTTACCACCACCAATAGGACACTAGATGTGTTACCACCACCAATATGACACTAGATGTGTTACCACCACCAATATGACACTAGATGAGTTACCACCAATATGACACTAGATGTGTTACCACCAATATGACACTAGATGTGTTACCACCACCAATATGAATATGACACTAGATGTGTTACCACCAATATGACACTAGATGTGTTACCACCAATATGACACTAGATGTGTTACCACCAATATGACACTAGATGTGTTACCACCAATATGACCAATATGACACAATAGATAGTGTTACCACCAATATGACACTAGATGATTTACCACCAATATGACACTAGATGTGTTACCACCAATATGACACTAGATGAGTTACCACCAATATGACACTAGATGTTACCACAATATAGATGTGTTACCACCAATATGACACTAGATGTGTTACCACCAATATGACACTAGATGTGTTACCACCAATATGACACTAGATGTGTTACCACCACCAATATGACACTAGATGTGTTACCACCAATATGACACTAGATGTGTTACCACCACCAATATGACACTAGACCACCAATATGACACTAGATGTGTTACCACCAATATGACAATAGATGTGATACCACCAATACGACACTAGATGTGTTACCACCAATATGACACTAGATGTGTTACCACCACCAATAGGACACTAGATGTGTTACCACCACCAATATGACACTAGATGTGTTACCACCACCAATATGACACTAGATGAGTTACCACCAATATGACACTAGATGTGTTACCACCAATATGACACTAGATGTGTTACCACCAATATGACACTAGATGTGTTACCACCAATATGACACTAGATGTGTTACCACCAATATGACACTAGATATGTTACCACCAATATGACACTAGATGTGTTATCACCACCAATATGACACTAGATGTGTTACCACCAATATGAAACTAGATGATTTACCACCAATATGACACTAGATGTGTTACCACCAATATGACACTAGATGAGTTACCACCAATATGACACTAGATGAGTTACCACCAATATGACACTAGATGTGTTACCACCAATATGACACTAGATGTGTTACCACCAATATGACACTAGATGTGTTACCACCAATATGACACTAGATGTGTTACCACCACCAATAGGACACTAGATGTGTTACCACCAATATGACACTAGATGTGTTACCACCACCAATATGACACTAGATGTGTTACCACCAATATGACAATAGATGTGATACCACCAATACGACACTAGATGTGTTACCACCAATATGACACTAGATGTGTTACCACCACCAATAGGACACTAGATGTGTTACCACCACCAATAGGACACTAGATGTGTTACCACCACCAATATGACACTAGATGAGTTACCACCAATATGACACTAGATGTGTTACCACCAATATGACACTAGATGTGTTACCACCACCAATATGACACTAGATGTGTTACCACCAATATGACACTAGATGTGTTACCACCAATATGACACTAGATGTGTTACCACCAATATGACACTAGATGTGTTACCACCAATATGACACTAGATGTGTTACCACCAATATGACACTAGATGTGTTACCACCAATATGACACTAGATGTGTTACCACCAATATGACACTAGATGTTACCACCAATATGACACTAGATGTGTTACCACCAATATGACACTAGATGAGTTACCACCAATATGACACTAGATGTGTTACCACCACCAATATGACACTAGATGTGTTACCACCACCAATGACACTAGATGTGTTACCACCACCAATATGACACTAGATGGGTTACCACCAATATGACACTAGATGTGTTACCACCACCAATATGACACTAGATGTGTTACCACCACCAATATGACACTAGATGGGTTACCACCAATATGAAACTAGATGATTTACCACCAATATGACACTAGATGTGTTACCACCAATATGACACTAGATGAGTTACCACCAATATGACACTAGATGTGTTTCCACCAATATGACACTAGATGTGTTACCACCACCAATAAGACACTAGATGTGTTACCACCAATATGACACTAGATGTGTTACCACCACCAATAAGACACTAGATGTGTTACCACCAATATGACACTAGATGTGTTACCACCACCAATATGACACTAGATGTGTTACCACCAATATGACACTAGATGTGTTACCACCAATATGACACTAGATGTGTTACCACCAATATGACACTAGATGTGTTACCACCAATATGACACTAGATGTGTTACCACCAATATGACACTAGATGTGTTACCACCAATATGACACTAGATGTGTTACCACCAATATGACACTAGATGTGTTACCACCACCAATATGACACTAGATGTGTTACCACCACCAATATGACACTAGATGTGTTACCACCACCAATATGACACTAGATGAGTTACCACCAATATGACACTAGATGTGTTACCACCACCTAGATGTGTTACCACCAATATGACACTAGATGTGTTACCACCAATATGACACTAGATGTGTTACCACCAATATGACACTAGATGTGTTACCAATATGTTACCACCAATATGACACTAGATGTGTTACCACCACCAATATGACACTAGATGTGTTACCACCAATATGACACTAGATGTTACCACCAATATGACACTAGATGTGTTACCACCACCAATATGACACTAGTTACCACCACCAATATGACACTAGATGTGTTACCACCAATATGACACTAGATGTGTTACCACCAATATGACACTAGATGTGTTACCACCAATATGACACTAGATGTGTTACCACCAATATGACACTAGATGTGTTACCACCAATATGACACTAGATGTGTTACCACCAATATGACACTAGATGTGTTATCACCACCAATATGACACACCACCAATATGACACTAGATGTGTTACCACCAATATGACACTAGATGATTACCACCAATATGACACTAGATGTGTTACCACCACCAATATGACACTAGATGTGTTACCACCACCAATATGTTACCACACCAATATGACACTAGATGTTACCACCAATATGACACTAGATGTGTTACCACCAATATGACACTAGATGTGTTACCACCACCAATATGACACTAGATGTGTTACCACCAATATGAAACTAGATGATTTACCACCAATATGACACTAGATGTGTTACCACCAATATGACACTAGATGAGTTACCACCAATATGACACTAGATGTGTTTCCACCAATATGACACTAGATGTGTTATCACCACCAATATGACACTAGATGTGTTACCACCACCAATATGACACTAGATGTGTTACCACCAATATGACACTAGATGTGTTACCACCAATATGACACTAGATGTGTTACCACCAATATGACACTAGATGTGTTACCACCACCAATATGACACTAGATGTGTTACCACCAATATGACACTAGATGTGTTACCACCAATATGACACTAGATGAGTTACCACCAATATGACACTAGATGTGTTACCACCACCAATATGACACTAGATGTGTTACCACCACCAATGACACTAGATGTGTTACCACCACCAATATGACACTAGATGTGTTACCACCAATATGACACTAGATGTGACCACCAATATGACACTAGATGTGTTACCACCACCAATATGACACTAGATGTGTTACCACCAATATGACACTAGAGTTACCACCACCAATATGACACTAGATGTGTTACCACCAATATGACACTAGATGTGTTACCACCAATATGACATGTTACCACCAATATGACACTAGATGTGTTACCACCACCAATATGACACTAGATGTGTTACCACCACCAATATGACACTAGATGTGTTACCACCACCAATATGACACTAGATGTGTTACCACCAATATGACACTAGATGTGTTACCACCAATATGACACTAGATGAGTTACCACCAATATGACACTAGATGTGTTACCACCACCAATATGACACTAGATGTGTTACCACCAATATGACACTAGATGTGTTACCACCAATATGACACTAGATGTGTTACCACCACCAATATGTTACCACCACAATATGATAGATGTGTTACCACCACCAATATGACACTAGATGTGTTACCACCAATATGACACTAGATGTGTTACCACCAATATGACACTAGATGATTTACCACCAATATGACACTAGATGTGTTACCACCAATATGACACTAGATGAGTTACCACCAATATGACACTGTTACCACCAATATGACACTAGATGTGTTACCACCAATATGACATAGATGTGTTACCACCAATATGACACTAGATGTGTTACCACCAATATGACACAATATGACACAATAGATGTGTTACCACCACCAATATGACACTAGATGTGTTACCACCAATATGACACTAGATGAGTTACCACCAATATGACACTAGATGTTACCACCAATATGACACTAGATGTGTTACCACCAATATGACACTAGATGTGTTACCACCAATATGACACTAGATATGTTACCACCAATATGACACTAGATGTGTTACCACCACCAATATGACACTAGATGTGTTACCACCAATATGACACAATATGACACTAGATGTGTTACCACCAATATGACACTAGATGAGTTACCACCAATATGACACTAGATGTGTTTCCACCAATATGACACTAGATGTGTTATCACCACCAATATGACACTAGATGTGTTACCACCACCAATAAGACACTAGATGTGTTACCACCAATATGACACTAGATGTGTTACCACCAATATGACACTAGATGTGTTACCACCAATATGACACTAGATGTGTTACCACCAATATGACACTAGATGTGTTACCACCAATATGACACTAGATGTGTTACCACCAATATGACACTAGATGTGTTACCACCAATATGACACTAGATGTGTTACCACCAATATGACACTAGATGTGTTACCACCAATATGACACTAGATGTGTTACCACCACCAATAGGACACTAGATGTGTTACCACCACCAATATGACACTAGATGTGTTACCACCAATATGACACTAGATGTGTTACCACCACCAATATGACACTAGATGTGTTACCACCAATATGAAACTAGATGATTTACCACCAATATGACACTAGATGTGTTACCACCAATATGACACTAGATGAGTTACCATAAATATGACACTAGATGTGTTACCACCAATATGACACTAGATGAGTTACCACCAATATGACACTAGATGAGTTACCACCAATATGACACTAGATGTGTTACCACCAATATGACACTAGATGTGTTACCACCAATATGACACTAGATGTGTTACCACCAATATGACACTAGATGTGTTACCACCAATATGACACTAGATGTGTTACCACCACCAATAGGACACTAGATGTGTTACCACCACCAATATGAAACTAGATGTGTTACCACCAATATGACACTAGATGAGTTACCACCAATATGACACTAGATGTGTTACCACCAATATGACACTAGATGTGTTACCACCAATATGACACTAGATGTGTTACCACCAATATGACACTAGATGAGTTACCACCAATATGACACTAGATGTGTTACCACCAATATGACACTAGATGTGTTACCACCAATATGACACTAGATGTGTTACCACCACCAATATGACACTAGATGTGTTACCACCACCAATATGACACTAGATGTGTTACCACCAATATGACACTAGATGTGTTACCACCACCAATATGACACTAGATGTGTTACCACCACCAATATGACACTAGATGTGTTACCACCAATATGACACTAGATGTGTTACCACCAATATGACACTAGATGTGTTACCACCACCAATATGACACTAGATGTTTACCACCAATATGACACTAGATGTGTTACCACCAATATGACACTAGATGTGTTACCACCAATATGACACTAGATGTGTTACCACCAATATGACACACCAATATGACACTAGATGAGTTACACCAATATGACACTAGATGTGTTACCACCAATATGACACTAGATGTGTTACCACCAATATGACACTAGAGTTACCACCAATATGACACTAGATGTGTTACCACCAATATGACACTAGATGTGTTACCACCAATATGACACTAGATGTGTTACCACCAATATGACACTAGATGTGTTACCACCACCAATATGACACTAGATGTGTTACCACCAATATGACACCAATAGATGACACAATATGATAGATGAGTTACCACCAATATGACACAATATGACCAATATGACACTAGATGTGTTACCACCAATATGACACTAGATGTGTTACCACCAATATGACACTAGATGTTTACCACCACCAATATGACACTAGATGGGTTACCACCAATATGACACTAGATATGACACTAGTTACCACCACCAATATGACACTAGATGTGTTACCACCACCAATATGACACTAGATGTGTTACCACCAATATGACACTAGATGTGTTACCACCACCAATATGACACTAGATGTGTTACCACCAATATGACACTAGATGTGTTTACCACCAATATGACACTAGATGTGTTACCACCAATATGACACTAGATGTGTTACCACCACCAATATGACACTAGATGTGTTACCACCACCAATATGACACTAGATGTGTTACCACCAATATGACACTAGATGTGTTACCACCAATATGACACTAGATGTGTTACCACCACCAATATGACACTAGATGTGTTACCACCAATATGACACTAGATATGTTACCACCACCAATATGACACTAGATGTGTTACCACCACCAATATGACACTAGATGTGTTACCACCACCAATATGACACTAGATGTGTTACCACCAATATGAAACTAGATGACCACCAATATGACACTAGATGTGTTACCACCAATATGACACTAGATGTGTTACCACCAATATGACACTAGATGTGTTACCACCAATATGACACTAGATGTGTTACCACCACCAATATGACACAAGATGTGTTACCACCAATATGACACTAGATATGTTACCACCAATATGACACTAGATGTGTTACCACCAATATGAAACTAGATGATTTACCACCAATATGACACTAGATGTGTTACCACCAATATGACACTAGATGTGTTACCACCACCAATATGACACTAGATGTGTTACCACCAATATGACACTAGATGTGTTACCACCACCAATATGACACTAGATGTGTTACCACCACCAATATGACACTAGATGTGTTACCACCAATATGACACTAGATGTGTTACCACCAATATGACACTAGATGTGTTACCACCAATATGACACTAGATGTGTTACCACCAATATGACACTAGATGAGTTACCACCAATATGACACTAGATATGTTACCACCAATATGACACTAGATGTGTTACCACCAATATGACACTAGATGTGTTACCACCAATATGACACTAGATGTGTTACCACCAATATGACACTAGATGTGTTACCACCAATATGACAATATGACACTAGATGTGTTACCACCACCAATATGACACTAGATGTGTTACCACACTAGATGATGTTACCACCAATATGACACTAGATGTGTTACCACCAATATGACACTAGATGTGTTACCACCAATATGACACTAGATGTGTTACCACCAATATGACACTAGATGTGTTACCCACCAATATGACACTAGATGTGTTACCACCACCAATATGACACTAGATGTGTTACCACCAATATGACACTAGATGTGTTACCACCAATTACCACCAATATGACACTAGATGTGTTACCACCAATATGACACTAGATGTGTTACCACCAATATGACATAGATGTGTTACCACCACCAATATGACACTAGATGTGTTACCACCAATATGACACTAGATGTGTTACCACCAATATGACACTAGATGTGTTACCACCAATATGACACTAGATGTGTTACCACCAATATGACACTAGATGTGTTACCACCAATTACACTAGATGTGTTACCACCAATATGACACTAGATGTGTTACCACCAATATGACACTAGATGTGTTACTAGATATGTTACCACCAATATGACACTAGATGTGTTACCACCACCAATATGACACTAGATGTGTTACCACCAATATGAAACTAGATGATTTACCACCAATATGACACTAGATGTGTTACCACCAATATGACACTAGATGAGTTACCACCAATATGACACTAGATGAGTTACCACCAATATGACACTAGATGTTACCACCAATATGACACTAGATGTGTTACCACCAATATGACACTAGATGTGTTACCACCAATATGACACTAGATGTGTTACACTAGATGTGTTACCACCAATATGACACTAGATGTGTTACCACCAATATGACACTAGATGTTACCACCACCAATATGACACTAGATGTGTTACCACCAATATGACACTAGATGTTACCACCAATATGACACTAGATGTGTTACCACCAATATGACACTAGATGTGTTACCACCAATATGACACTAGATGTGTTACCACCAATATGACACTAGATGTGTTACCACCACCAATATGACACTAGATGTGTTACCACCAATATGACACTAGATGTGTTACCACCAATATGACACTAGATGTGTTACCACCAATATGACACTAGATGTGTTACCACCACCAATATGACACTAGATGTGTTACCACCAATATGACACTAGATGTGTTACCACCAATATGACACTAGATGTGTTACCACCAATATGACACTAGATGTGTTACTAGATGTGTTACCACCAATATGACACTAGATGTGTTACCACCACCAATATGACACTATGACTAGATGTTACCACCAATATGACACTAGATGTGTTACCACCAATATGACACTAGATGTGTTACCACCAATATGACACTAGATGTGTTACCACCAATATGACACTAGATGTGTTACCACCAATATGACACTAGATGTGTTACCACCACCAATATGACACTAGATGTGTTACCACCACCAATATGACACTAGATGTGTTACCACCAATATGACACTAGATGATGTTACCACCAATATATGTTACCACAATATGACACTAGATGTGTTACCACCAATATGACACTAGATGTGTTACCACCAATATTACCACCAATATGACACTAGATGTGTTACCACCAATATGACCAATATGACACTAGATATGACACTAGATGTGTTACCACCACCAATATGACACTAGATGTGTTACCACCAATATGACACTAGATGTGTTACCACCAATATGACACTAGATGTGTTACCACCAATATGACACTATGACCACAATATGACACTAGATGATTTACCACAATATGACACTAGATGTGTTACCACCAATATGACACTAGATGTGTTACCACCAATATGACACTAGATGTGTTACCACCAATATGACACTAGATGTGTTACCACCAATATGACACTAGATGTGTTACCACCACCAATATGACACTAGATGTGTTACCACCAATATGACACTAGATGTGTTACCACCAATATGACACTAGATGTGTTACCACCAATATGACACTAGATGTGTTACCACCACCAATATGACACTAGATGTTACCACCAATATGACACTAGATGTGTTTACCAATATGACACTAGATGTGTTACCACCAATATGACACTAGATGTGTTACCACCAATATGACACTAGATGTGTTACCACCAATATGACACTAGATGTGTTACCACCAATATGACACTAGATGAGTTACCACCAATATGACACTAGATGTGTTACCACCAATATGACACTAGATGTGTTACCACCAATATGACACTAGATGTGTTACCACCACCAATATGACACTAGATGTGTTACCACCAATATGACACTAGATGTGTTACCACCACCAATATGACACTAGATGTGTTACCACCACCAATATGACACTAGATGTGTTACCACCAATATGACACTAGATGATGTTACCACCAATATGACACTAGATGTGTTACCACCAATTACCACCAATATGACACTAGATGTGTTTACCACCACCAATATGACACTAGATGTGTTGACACTAGATGTGTTACCACCAATATGACACTAGATGAGTTACCACCAATATGACACTAGATGTGTTACCACCACCAATATGACACTAGATGTGTTACCACCAATATGACACTAGATGTGTTACCACCACCAATATGACACTAGATGTGTTACCACCAATATGACACTAGATGTGTTACCACCACCAATATGACACTAGATGTGTTACCACCACCAATATGACACTAGATGTGTTACCACCAATATGACACTAGATGTGTTACCACCAATATGACACTAGATGTGTTACCACCAATATGACACTAGATGTGTTACCACCGACACTAGATGTGTTACCACCAATATGACACTAGATGTGTTACCACCAATATGACACTAGATGTGTTACCACCAATATGACACTAGAGATGACACTAGATGTGTTACCACCAATATGACACTAGATGTGTTACCACCACCAATATGACACTAGATGTGTTACCACCACCAATATGACCACCACCAATATGACACTAGATGTGTTACCACCAATATGACACTAGATGTGTTACCACCAATATGACACTAGATGTGTTACCACCACCAATATGACACTAGATGTGTTACCACCAATATGACACTAGATGTGTTACCACCAATATGACACTAGATGTGTTACCACCAATATGACACTAGATGTGTTACCACCAATATGACACTAGATGTGTTACCACCAATATGACACTAGATGTGTTACCACCAATATGACACTAGATGAGTTACCACCAATATGACACTAGATGTGTTACCACCACCAATATGACACTAGATGTGTTACCACCAATATGACACTAGATGTGTTACCACCAATATGACACTAGATGTGTTACCACCACCAATATGACACTAGATGTGTTACCACCAATATGACACTAGATGTGTTACCACCAATATGACACAGATATGTTACCACCAATATGACACTAGATGTGTTACCACCACCAATATGACACTAGATGTGTTACCACCAATATGACACTAGATGTGTTACCACAATATGACACACCAATATGACACTAGATGTGTTACCACCACCAATATGACACTAGATGTGTTACCACCACCAATATGACACTAGATGTGTTACCACCAATATGACACACCACCAATATGACACTAGATGTGTTACCACCAATATGACACTAGATGAGTTACCACCAATATGACACTAGATGTGTTACCACCAATATGACACTAGATGTGTTACCACCAATATGACACTAGATGTGTTACCACCAATATGACACTAGATGTGTTACCACCAATATGACACTAGATGTGTTACCACCAATATGACACTAGATGTGTTACCACCAATATGACACTAGATGTGTTACCACCACCAATATGACACTAGATGTTACCACCAATATGACACTAGATGTGTTACCACCAATATGACACTAGATGTTACCACCAATATGACACTAGATGTTACCACCAATATGACACTAGATGTGTTACCACCACCAATATGACACTAGATGTGTTACCACCAATATGACACTAGATGTGTTACCACCACCAATATGACACTAGATGTGTTACCACCACCAATATGACACTAGATGTGTTACCACCAATATGACACTAGATGTGTTACCACCAATATGACATAGATGTTACCACCACCAATATGACACTAGATGTGTTACCACCACCAATATGACACTAGATGTGTTACCACCAATATGACACTAGATGTGTTACCACCACCAATATGACACTAGATGTGTTACCACCACCAATATGACACTAGATGTGTTACCACCAATATGACACTAGATGTGTTACCACCAATATGACACTAGATGTGTTACCACCAATATGACACTAGATGTGTTACCACCAATATGACACTAGATGTGTTACCACCAATATGACACTAGATGTGTTACCACCAATATGACACTAGATGTGTTACCACCAATATGACACTAGATGTGTTACCACCAATATGACACCACCAATATTACCACCAATATGACACTAGATGTGTTACCACCAATATGACACTAGATGTGTTACCACCAATATGACACACCACCAATATGACACTAGATGTGTTACCACCAATATGACACTAGATGTGTTACCACCAATATGACACTAGATGTGTTACCACCAATATGACACTAGATGTGTTACCACCAATATGACACTAGATGTGTTACCACCAATATGAATATGACACTAGATGTGTTACCACCAATATGACACTAGATGTGTTACCACCAATATGACACTAGATGTGTTACCACCAATATGACACTAGATGTGTTACCACCAATATGACACAATAGACACTAGATGTGTTACCACCAATATGACACTAGATGTGTTACCACCAATATGACAATAGATAGATGTGTTACCACCACCAATATGACACTAGATGTGTTACCACCAATATGTTACCACACAATATGACACTAGATGTGTTACCACCAATATGACACTAGATGTGTTACCACCAATATGACACTAGATGTGTTACCACCAATATGACACTAGATGTGTTACCACCAATATGACACTAGATGTGTTACCACCACCAATATGACACTAGATGTGTTACCACCAATATGACACTAGATGTGTTACCACCACCAATATGACACTAGATGTGTTACCACCAATATGACACTAGATGTGTTACCACCAATATGACACTAGATGTGTTACCACCAATATGACACTAGATGTTACCACCAATATGTTACCACCACCAATATGACACTAGATGTACCACCACCAATTGACACACCACCAATATGACACTAGATGTGTTACCACCAATATGACACTAGATGTGTTACCACCAATATGACACTAGATGTTACCACCACCAATATGACACTAGATGGGTTACCACCAATATGACACTAGATGTGTTACCACCAATATGACACTAGATGAGTTACCACCAATATGACACTAGATGTGTTACCACCAATATGACACTAGATGTGTTACCACCAATATGACACTAGATGTGTTACCACCAATATGACACTAGATGAGTTACCACCAATATGACACTAGATGTGTTACCACCAATATGACACTAGATGTGTTATCACCACCAATATGACACCAGATGTGTTACCACCAATATGAAACTAGATGATTTACCACCAATATGACACTAGATGTGTTACCACCAATATGACACTAGATGTGTTACCACAATATGACACCAATATGACACTAGATGTGTTACCACCAATATGACACACCACAATATGACTAGATGTTACCACCACCAATATGACACTAGATGTGTTACCACCCAATATGACACTAGATGTGTTTACCACCAATATGACACTAGATGTGTTACCACCAATATGACACAATATAGATGTGTTACCACCAATATGACACTAGATGTTACCACCAATATGACACTAGATGTGTTACCACCAATATGACACTAGATACCACCAATATGACACTAGATGTGTTACCACCAATATGACACTAGATGTGTTACCACCAATATGACACTAGATGTGTTACCACCACCAATATGACACTAGATGTGTTACCACCAATATGACCAATATGACACTAGATGTGTTACCACCAATATGACACTAGATGTGTTACCACCAATATGACACTAGATGTGTTACCACCAATATGACACTAGATGTGTTACCACCAATATGACACTAGATGTGTTACCACCCAATATGACACTAGATGACACCAATATGACACTAGATGTGTTACCACCAATATGACACTAGATGTGTTACCACCAATATGACACTAGATGTGTTACCACCAATATGACACTAGATGTGTTACCACCAATATGACACTATACCACCAATATGACACTAGATGTGTTACCACCAATATGACACTAGATGTGTTACCACCAATATGACACTAGATGTGTTACCACCACCAATATGACACTAGATGTGTTACCACCACCAATATGACACTAGATGTGTTACCACCAATATGACACTAGATGTGTTACCACCACCAATATGACACTAGATGTGTTACCACCAATATGACACTAGATGTGTTACCACCACCAATATGAATATGACACAATATGACACTAGATGTGTTACCACCAATATGACACTAGATGTGTTACCACCAATATGACACTAGATGTTACCACCAATATGACACTAGATGTGTTACCACCAATATGACACTAGATGTGTTACCACCACCAATATGACACTAGATGTGTTACCACCAATATGACACTAGATGTGTTACCACCACCAATATGACACTAGATGTGTTACCACCACCAATATGACACTAGATGTGTTACCACCAATATGACACTAGATGTGTTACCACCAATATGACACTAGATGATGTTACCACCACCAATATGACACTAGATGATTTACCACCAATATGACACTAGATGTGTTACCACCAATATGACACTAGATGTGTTACCACCACCAATATGACACTAGATGTGTTACCACCAATATGACACTAGATGTGTTACCACTAGATGTGTTACCACCAATATGACACTAGATGTGTTACCACCAATATGACACTAGATGTGTTACCACCAATATGACACTAGATGTGTTACCACCACCAATATGACATAGATGTGTTACCACCAATATGACATAGATGTTACCACCAATATGACACTAGATATACCACCACCAATATGACACTAGATGTGTTACCACCAATATGACACTAGATGTGTTACCACCAATATGACACTAGATGTGTTACCACCAATATGACACTAGATGTGTTACCACCAATTGACACACCACCAATATGACACTAGATGTGTTACCACCAATATGACACTAGATGTTACCACCACCAATATGACACTAGATGTGTTACCACCACCAATATGACACTAGATGTGTTACCACCAAATATGACAATATGACATAGATGTGTTACCACCAATATGACCACCACCAATATGACACTAGATGTGTTACCACCAATATGACACTAGATGTTACCACCAATATGACACTAGATGATGTTACCACCAATATGACACTAGATGTGTTACCACCAATATGACACTAGATGTGTTACCACCACCAATATGACACTAGATGTGTTACCACCAATATGACACTAGATATGTTACCACACAATATGACACTAGATGTGTTACCACCACCAATATGACACTAGATGTGTTACCACCAATATGACACTAGATGTGTTACCACCAATATGACACTAGATGTGTTACCACCAATATGACACTAGATGTGTTACCACCACCAATATGACACTAGATGTGTTACCACCAATATGACACTAGATGTTACCACCAATATGACACTAGATGTGTTACCACCAATATGACACTAGATGTGTTGACACACCACCAATATGACACTAGATGTGTTACCACCAATATGACACTAGATGTGTTACCACCAATATGACACTAGATGTGTTACCACCACCAATATGACACTAGATGTGTTACCACCAATATGACACTAGATGTGTTACCACCAATATGACACTAGATGTGTTACCACCAATATGACACACCACCAATATGACACTAGATGTGTTACCACCAATATGACACTAGATGTGTTACCACCAATATGACACTAGATGTGTTACCACCAATATGACACTAGATGTGTTACCACCAATATGACACTAGATGTGTTACCACCAATATGACACTAGATGTGTTACCACCAATATGACACTAGATGTGTTACCACCACCAATATGACACTAGATGTGTTACCACCAATATGACACTAGATATGTTACCACCAATATGACACTAGATGATTTACCACCAATATGACACTAGATGTGTTACCACCAATATGACACTAGATGTGTTACCACCACCAATATGACACTAGATGTGTTACCACCAATATGACACTAGATGTGTTACCACCAATATGACACTAGATGTGTTACCACCACCAATATGACACTAGATGTGTTACCCAATATGACACTAGATGTGTTACCACCAATATGACACTAGATGTTACCACCAATATGACACTAGATGTGTTACCACCAATATGACACTAGATGTGTTACCACCACCAATATGACACTAGATGTGTTACCACCAATATGACACTAGATGTGTTACCACCAATATGACACCAATATGAATAGATGACCACCAATATGACACTAGATGTGTTACCCACCAATATGACACTAGATGTGTTACCACCAATATGACACTAGATGTGTTACCACCAATATGACACATGTGTTACCACCAATATGACACTAGATGTGTTACCACCACCAATATGACACTAGATGTGTTACCACCAATATGACACTACCACCAATATGACACTAGATGTGTTACCACCAATATGACACTAGATGTGTTACCACCAATATGACACTAGATGTGTTACCACCAATATGACACTAGATATGTTACCACCAATATGACACTAGATGTGTTATCACCACCAATATGACACTAGATGTGTTACCACCAATATGACACTAGATGTGTTACCACCAATATGACACTAGATGTGTTACCACCAATATGACACTAGATGTGTTACCACCAATATGACACTAGATGTGTTACCACCACCAATATGACACTAGATGTGTTACCACACCAATATGACACTAGATGGGTTACCACCAATATGACACTAGATGTGTTACCACCACCAATATGACACTAGAGTTACCACCACCAATATGACACTAGATGTGTTACAATATGAAACACCACCAATATGACACTAGATGTGTTACCACCAATATGACACTAGATGTTACCACCAATATGACACTAGATGTGTTACCACCACCAATATGACACTAGATGTGTTACCACCACCAATATGACACTAGATGTGTTACCACCAATATGACACTAGATGTGTTACCACCAATATGACACTAGATGAGTTACCACCAATATGACACTAGATGTGTTACCACCACCAATATGACACTAGATGTGTTACCACCAATATGACACTAGATGTGTTACCACCACCAATATGACACTAGATGTGTTACCACCAATATGACACTAGATATGTTACCACCACCAATATGACACTAGATGTGTTACCACCAATATGACACTAGATGTGTTACCACCAATATGACACTAGATGTGTTACCACCAATATGACACTAGATGTGTTACCACCAATATGACACTAGATGTGTTACCACCACCAATATGACACAATATGACACTAGATGTGTTACCACCAATATGACACTAGATGTGTTACCACCACCAATATGACACTAGATGTGTTACCACCACCAATATGACACTAGATGTGTTACCACCAATATGACACAGATATGACACAATATGACACTAGATGTGTTACCACCAATATGACACTAGATGTGTTACCACCAATATGACACTAGATGTGTTACCACCAATATGACACTAGATGTGTTACCACCACCAATATGACACTAGATGTGTTACCACCAATATGACACTAGATGTGTTACCACCAATATGACACTAGATGAGTTACCACCAATATGACACTAGATGTGTTACCACCACCAATATGACACTAGATGTGTTACCACCAATATGACACTAGATGTGTTACCACCACCAATATGACACTAGATGTGTTACCACCAATATGACACTAGATATGTTACCACCACCAATATGACAATAGATGTGTTACCACCACCAATATGACACTAGATGTTACCACCAATATGAAACTAGATGATTTACCACCAATATGACACTAGATGTGTTACCACCAATATGACACTAGATGAGTTACCACCAATATGACACTAGATGTGTTTCCACCAATATGACACTAGATGTGTTATCACCACCAATATGACACTAGATGTGTTACCACCACCAATAAGACACTAGATGTGTTACCACCAATATGACACTAGATGTGTTACCACCAATATGACACTAGATGTGTTACCACCAATATGACACTAGATGTGTTACCACCACCAATATGACACTAGATGTGTTACCACCAATATGACACTAGACCACCAATATGACACTAGATGTTACCACCAATATGACACTAGATGTGTTACCACCAATATGACACAATATGATAGATGAGTTACCACCAATATGACACTAGATGTGTTACCACCACCAATATGACACTAGATGTGTTACCACCACCAATATGACACTAGATGTGTTACCACCACCAATATGACACTAGATGGGTTACCACCAATATGACACTAGATGTGTTACCACCACCAATATGACACTAGATGTGTTACCACCACCAATATGACACTAGATGTGTTACCACCAATATGACACTAGATGTGTTACCACCACCAATATGACACTAGATGTGTTACCACCACCAATATGACACTAGATGTGTTACCACCAATATGACACTAGATGTGTTACCACCAATATGACACTAGATGTGTTACCACCACCAATATGACACTAGATGTGTTACCACCACCAATATGACACTAGATGTGTTACCACCAATATGACACTAGATGTGTTACCACCAATATGACACTAGATGAGTTACCACAATATGACATAGATGTGTTACCACCACCAATATGACACTAGAGTTACCACCAATATGACACTAGATGTGTTACCACCAATATGACACTAGATGTGTTACCACCAATATGACACTAGATGTGTTACCACCACCAATATGACACTAGATGTGTTACCACCACCAATATGACACTAGATGTGTTACCACCAATATGACACTAGATGTGTTACCACCAATATGACACTAGATGTGTTACCACCACCAATATGACACTAGATGTGTTACCACCAATATGACACTAGATGAGTTACCACCAATATGACACTAGATGTGTTACCACCAATATGACACTAGATGAGTTACCACCAATATGACACTAGAGTTACCACCAATATGACACTAGATGTGTTACCACCAATATGACACTAGATGTGTTACCACCAATATGACACTAGATGTGTTACCACCAATATGACACTAGATGTGTTACCACCAATATGACACTAGATGTGTTACCACCACCAATATGACACTAGATGTGTTACCACCAATATGACAATATGACACTAGATGTGTTACCACCAATATGACACTAGATGTGTTACCACCACCAATATGACACTAGACACTAGATGTGTTACCACCAATATGACACTAGATGTGTTACCACCAATATGACACTAGATGTGTTACCACCACCAATATGACACTAGATGTGTTACCACCACCAATATGACACTAGATGGGTTACCACCAATAGATGACACTAGATGTGTTACCACCACCAATATGACACTAGATGATGTTACCACCACCAATATGACACTAGATGTGTTACCACCAATATGACACTAGATGTGTTACCACCACCAATATGACACTAGATGTGTTACCACCAATATGACACTAGATGTGTTACCACCAATATGACACTAGATGTGTTACCACCAATATGACACTAGATGTGTTACCACCAATATGACCAATATGACACTAGATGTGTTACCACCACCAATATGACACTAGATGTGTTACCACCAATATGACACTAGATATGTTACCACCAATATGACACTAGATGTGTTACCACCACCAATATGACACTAGATGTGTTACCACCAATATGACACTAGATGTGTTACCACCAATATGACACTAGATGACCACCAATATGACACTAGATGATTTACCACCAATATGACACTAGATGTGTTACCACCAATATGACACTAGAGGATTTACCACCAATATGAACTATGACACAATATGATAGATGTGTTACCACCACCAATATGACACTAGATGTGTTACCACCAATATGACACTAGATGTGTTACCACCAATATGACACTAGATGTGTTACCACCAATATGACACTAGATGATTTACCACCAATATGACACTAGATGTGTTACCACCAATATGACACTAGATGTGTTACCACCAATATGACACTAGATGTGTTACCACCAATATGACACTAGATGTGTTACCACCAATATGACACTAGATGTGTTACCACCAATATGACACTAGATGTGTTACCACCAATATGACACTAGATGTGTTACCACCAATATGACACTAGATGTGTTACCACCACCAATGACACTAGATGTGTTATGACACACCACCAATATGACACTAGATGTGTTACCACCAATATGACACTAGATGAGTTACCACCAATATGACCACCAATATGACACTAGATGTGTTACCACCACCAATATGACACTAGATGTGTTACCACCACCAATATGACACTAGATGTGTTACCACCAATATGACACTAGATGTGTTACCACCAATATGACACTAGATGTGTTACCACCAATATGACACTAGATGTGTTACCACCACCAATATGACACTAGATGTGTTACCACCACCAATATGACACTAGATGTTACCACACAATATGACACTAGATGTGTTACCACCAATATGACACTAGATGTGTTACCACCAATATGACACTAGATGTGTTACCACCAATATGACACTAGATGTTACCACCAATATGACACTAGATGTGTTACCACCAATATGACACTAGATGTGTTACCACCAATATGACACTAGATGTGTTACCACCAATATGACACTAGATATGTTACCACAATATGACACTAGATGTGTTACCACCACCAATATGACACTAGATGTGTTTACCACCAATATGACACTAGATGATTTACCACCAATATGACACTAGATGTGTTACCACCAATATGACACTAGATGAGTTACCACCAATATGACACTAGATGAGTTACCACCAATATGACACTAGATGTGTTACCACCAATATGACACTAGATGTGTTACCACCAATATGACACTAGATGTGTTACCACCAATATGACACTAGATGTGTTACCACCAATATGACACTAGATGTGTTACCACCAATATGACACTAGATGTGTTACCACCACCAATATGACACTAGATGTGTTACCACCAATATGACACTAGATGCGCTACCACCAATATGACAATAGATGTGATACCACCAATACGACACTAGATGTGTTACCACCAATATGACACTAGAACCACCAATATGACACTAGATGTGTTACCACCACCAATATGACACTAGATGTGTTACCACCAATATGACACTAGATGTGTTACCACCAATATGACACTAGATGTTACCACCACCAATATGACACTAGATGTGTTACCACCAATATGACACTAGATGTGTTACCACCAATATGACACTAGATGTGTTACCACCAATATGACACTAGATGTGTTACCACCAATATGACACTAGATGTGTTACCACCAATATGACACTAGATGTGTTACCACCACCAATATGACACAATATGACTAGATGATTTACCACCAATATGACACTAGATGTGTTACCACCAATATGACACTAGATGAGTTACCACCAATATGACACAGATAGTTACCACCAATATGACACTAGATGTGTTACCACCAATATGACACTAGATGTGTTACCACCAATATGACACTAGATGTGTTACCACCAATATGACACTAGATGTGTTACCACCAATATGACACTAGATGTGTTTCACCACCAATATGACACTAGATGTGTTACCACCACCAATAAGACACTAGATGTGTTACCACCAATATGACACTAGATGTGTTACCACCAATATGACACTAGATGTGTTACCACCAATATGACACTAGATGTGTTACCACCACCAATATGACACTAGATGTGTTACCACCAATATGACACTAGATGTGTTACCACCAATATGACACTAGATGTGTTACCACCAATATGACACTAGATGTGTTACCACCAATATGACACTAGATGTGTTACCACCAATATGACACTAGATGAGTTACCACCAATATGACACTAGATGTGTTACCACCACCAATATGACACTAGATGTGTTACCACCACCAATGACACTAGATGTGTTACCACCACCAATATGACACTAGATGGGTTACCACCAATATGACACTAGATGTGTTACCACCACCAATATGACACTAGATGTGTTACCACCACCAATATGACACTAGATGGGTTACCACCAATATGACACTAGATGTGTTACCACCACCAATATGACACTAGATGTGTTACCACCACCAATATGACACTAGATGTGTTACCACCAATATGACACTAGATGTGTTACCACCAATATGACACTAGATGTGTTACCACCACCAATATGACACTAGATGTGTTACCACCACCAATATGACACTAGATGTGTTACCACCAATATGACACTAGATGTGTTACCACCAATATGACACTAGATGAGTTACCACCAATATGACACTAGATGTGTTACCACCACCAATATGACACTAGATGTGTTACCACCAATATGACACTAGATGTGTTACCACCACCAATATGACACTAGATGTGTTACCACCAATATGACACTAGATATGACACAATATGACACTAGATGTGTTACCACCAATATGACACTAGATGTGTTACCACCAATATGACACTAGATGTGTTACCACCAATATGACACTAGATGTGTTACCACCAATATGACACTAGATGTGTTTACCACCAATATGACACTAGATGTGTTACCACCAATATGACACTAGATATGTTACAATATGACACTAGATGTGTTACCACCAATATGACACTAGATGTGTTACCACCACCAATATGACACTAGATGTGTTACCACCAATATGACACTAGATGTGTTACCACCAATATGACACTAGATGTGTTACCACCACCAATATGACACTAGATGTGTTACCACCACCAATATGACACTAGATGTGTTACCACCAATATGACATGTTACCACCAATATGACACTAGATGTGTTACCACCAATATGACACTAGATGTGTTACCACCAATATGACACTAGATGTGTTACCACCAATATGACACTAGATGAGTTACCACCAATATGACACTAGATGTGTTACCACCACCAATATGACACTAGATGTGTTACCACCACCAATATGACACTAGATGGGTTACCACCAATATGACACTAGATGTGTTACCACCACCAATATGACACTAGATGTGTTACCACCACCAATATGACACTAGATGGGTTACCACCAATATGACACTAGATGTGTTACCACCACCAATATGACACTAGATGTGTTACCACCACCAATATGACACTAGATGTGTTACCACCAATATGACACTAGATGTGTTACCACCAATATGACACTAGATGTGTTACCACCACCAATATGACACTAGATGTGTTACCACCAATATGACACTAGATGTGTTACCACCAATATGACACTAGATGTGTTACCACCAATATGAAACTAGATGATTTACCACCAATATGACACTAGATGTGTTACCACCACCAATATGACACTAGATGTGTTACCACCAATATGACACAATATGACAATATGACACTAGATGTGTTACCACCACCAATATGACACTAGATGTGTTACCACCAATATGACACTAGATGTGTTACCACCAATATGACACTAGATGTGTTACCACCAATATGAAACTAGATGATTTACCACCAATATGACACTAGATGTGTTACCACCAATATGACACTAGATGAGTTACCACCAATATGACACTAGATGAGTTACCACCAATATGACACTAGATGTGTTACCACCAATATGACACTAGATGTGTTACCACCAATATGACACTAGATGTGTTACCACCAATATGACACTAGATGTGTTACCACCAATATGACACTAGATGTGTTACCACCACCAATAGGACACTAGATGTGTTACCACCACCAATATGACACTAGATGTGTTACCACCACCAGTTACCACCAATATGACACTAGATGTGTTACCACCAATATGACACTAGATGTGTTACCACCAATATGACACTAGATGTGTTACCACCAATATGACACTAGATGAGTTACCACCAATATGACACTAGATGTGTTACCACCAATATGACACTAGATGTGTTACCACCACCAATATGACACTAGATGTGTTACCACCAATATGACACTAGATGTGTTACCACCACCAATATGACACTAGATGTGTTACCACCACCAATATGACACTAGATGGGTTACCACCAATATGACACTAGATGTGTTACCACCAATATGACACTAGATGTGTTACCACCACCAATATGACACTAGATGTGTTACCACCAATATGACACTAGATGTGTTACCACCAATATGACACTAGATGTGTTACCACCACCAATATGACACTAGATGTGTTACCACCACCAATATGACACTAGATGTGTTACCACCAATATGACACTAGATGTGTTACCACCAATATGACACTAGATGAGTTACCACCAATATGACACTAGATGTGTTACCACCAATATGACACTAGATGTGTTACCACCAATATGACACTAGATGTGTTACCACCAATATGACACTAGATGTGTTACCACCAATATGACACTAGATGTGTTACCACCACCAATATGACACTAGATGTGTTACCACCAATATGACACTAGATGAGTTACCACCAATATGACACTAGATGTGTTACCACCAATATGACACTAGATGTGTTACCACCAATATGACACTAGATGTGTTACCACCAATATGACACTAGATGAGTTACCACCAATATGACACTAGATGTGTTACCACCACAAATGACACTAGATGTGTTACCACCACCAATATGACACTAGATGGGTTACCACCAATATGACACTAGATGTGTTACCACCACCAATATGACACTAGATGTGTTACCACCAATATGACACTAGATGGGTTACCACCAATATGACACTAGATGTGTTACCACCACCAATATGACACTAGATGTGTTACCACCACCAATATGACACTAGATGTGTTACCACCAATATGACACTAGATGTGTTACCACCACCAATATGACACTAGATGTGTTACCACCAATATGACACTAGATGTGTTACCACCAATATGACACTAGATGAGTTACCACCAATATGACACTAGATGTGTTACCACCAATATGACACTAGATGTGTTACCACCACCAATATGACACTAGATGTGTTACCACCAATATGACACTAGATATGTTACCACCACCAATATGACAATAGATGTGTTACCACCACCAATATGACACTAGATGTGTTACCACCAATATGACACTAGATGTCACCACCAATATGACACTAGATGTGTTACCACCAATATGACACTAGATGTGTTACCACCACCAATAGGACACTAGATGTGTTACCACCACCAATATGACACTAGATGTGTTACCACCAATATGACACTAGATGAGTTACCACCAATATGACACTAGATGTGTTACCACCAATATGACACTAGATGTGTTACCACCACCAATAAGACACTAGATGTGTTACCACCACCAATAAGACACTAGATGTGTTACCACCAATATGACACTAGATGCGTTACCACCAATATGACACTAGATGTGTTACCACCAATATGACACTAGATGACCACAATAGACACTAGATGTGTTACCACCAATATGACACTAGATGTGTTACCACCAATATGACACTAGATATGTTACCACCAATATGACACTAGATGTGTTACCACCACCAATATGACACTAGATGTGTTACCACCAATATGAAACTAGATGATTTACCACCAATATGACACTAGATGTGTTACCACCAATATGACACTAGATGAGTTACCACCAATATGACACTAGATGTGTTACCACCAATATGACACTAGATGTGTTACCACCAATATGACACTAGATGTGTTACCACCAATATGACACTAGATGTGTTACCACCACCAATAGGACACTAGATGTGTTACCACCAATATGACACTAGATGTGTTACCACCACCAATATGACACTAGATGTGTTACCACCAATATGACACTAGATGTGTTACCACCAATATGACACTAGATGTGTTACCACCAATATGACACTAGATGTGTTACCACCAATATGACACTAGATGTGTTACCACCAATATGACACTAGATGTGTTACCACCAATATGACACTAGATGTGTTACCACCACCAATAGGACACTAGATGTGTTACCACCACCAATATGACACTAGATGTGTTACCACCAATATGACACTAGATGAGTTACCACCAATATGACACTAGATGTGTTACCACCAATATGACACTAGATGTGTTACCACCAATATGACACTAGATGAGTTACCACCAATATGACACTAGATGTGTTTCCACCAATATGACACTAGATGTGTTACCACCACCAATAAGACACTAGATGTGTTACCACCAATATGACACTAGATGTGTTACCACCAATATGACACTAGATGTGTTACCACCAATATGACACTAGATGTGTTACCACCACCAATATGACACTAGATGTGTTACCACCAATATGACACTAGATGTGTTACCACCAATATGACACTAGATGTGTTACCACCAATATGACACTAGATGTGTTACCACCAATATGACACTAGATGTGTTACCACCAATATGACACTAGATGTGTTACCACCACCAATAGGACACTAGATGTGTTACCACCACCAATATGACACTAGATGTGTTACCACCAATATGACACTAGATGAGTTACCACCAATATGACACTAGATGTGTTACCACCAATATGACACTAGATGTGTTACCACCAATATGACACTAGATGTGTTACCACCAATATGACACTAGATATGTTACCACCAATATGACACTAGATGTGTTACCACCACCAATATGACACTAGATGTGTTACCACCAATATGAAACTAGATGATTTACCACCAATATGACACTAGATGTGTTACCACCAATATGACACTAGATGAGTTACCACCAATATGACACTAGATGTGTTTCCACCAATATGACACTAGATGTGTTATCACCACCAATATGACACTAGATGTGTTACCACCACCAATAAGACACTAGATGTGTTACCACCAATATGACACTAGATGTGTTACCACCAATATGACACTAGATGTGTTACCACCACCAATATGACACTAGATGTGTTACCACCACCAATATGACACTAGATGTGTTACCACCAATATGACACTAGATGTGTTACCACCAATATGACACTAGATGTGTTACCACCAATATGACACTAGATGCGCTACCACCAATATGACAATAGATGTGATACCACCAATATGACACTAGATGTGTTACCACCAATATGACACTAGATGTGTTACCACCACCAATATGACACTAGATGTGTTACCACCACCAATATGACACTAGATGTGTTACCACCAATATGACACTAGATGAGTTACCACCAATATGACACTAGATGTGTTACCACCAATATGACACTAGATGTGTTACCACCAATATGACACTAGATGTGTTACCACCAATATGACACTAGATATGTTACCACCAATATGACACTAGATGTGTTACCACCACCAATATGACACTAGATGTGTTACCACCACCAATATGACACTAGATGTGTTACCACCACCAACTTGAGATTAGATGCTTTGCGACAATTAATGTGACTAAGCCGAAGAGGATGGCTGACATTTTACATGCTCCTCTCCAAGTGTGCTCTTCTCTTTTTGCGTTTTTTTGAAAACGTATTTTGTACATAATGTTTCTGCTATCATCGCTTATGACCAAAAATAACTTCTGGATGTCAGAACAGTGATTACTCACTTCAACTGGAAAAAGCTTTTTCCTTTAACGAGTCTGACTTTCACGCCTGCTCCCGCTCTTCCTGAGCGCCGGGCTCCACTGCATTACATACTCCTGCCACCTTCATCACCTTCTTCCCTCGTCACGCTCATCAGCGATCTTTTGGACTCACCTGGACTCAATCACCTGTTATTTCCTTCCTTCCTTTCCTTATCTGACTGTCCCCCAGCTCTTTTCCCCACTTCTGCATTAATGTTCTTAGTCGTTTGAATCACCCTTACTTGCTTCTCGACTCCAGCGTTGGACCTTTCACCGACAAGAAGGATATACTTCTTTCCCGGGAACAGGCCCAAATCCTTGTCTATTGGGTGAAGAACAGACAGAGGGAAAGGGGGCACGGGTAGGGCTGCCTTCTGAGAATCCGTAGGCGAGCGAGTAAACTCCCACTGCCATCCGTTCTTCAAGATAATGTGCAATCGTTGGAAAATAAAATTGATAACCTACGATTAAGGTTATCCTACCAACGGGACATTAAAAACTGTAATATCTTATGTTTCATTTGTGGCTGAACGACGACACAGATAATATAGAACTAGCGGGATTTTCCATGCACCGGCAGAACAGAGAAGCTACGTCTGGTAAGACGAGAGGTGGGTGTGTCTGTCTATTTGTCAAAAACAGCTGGTGCGCGATGTCTAATATTAAAGAAGTTTTGAGGTATTGTGTGAGAGGTATTGTTCGCCTGAGGTAGAGTACCTTATGATAAGCTATAGATCATACTATCTGCCAAGGGAGTTTCCATCTATATTATTCGTAGCAGTCTATTTACCACCACAAACTGATGCTGGCACTAAGACCCACTCAACCAGTTATATAAGGCCATTAGCAAACAAGAAAGTGCTCATCCAGAAGCAGCACTCCTAGTGGCCGGGGATGTTAATTCAGGCAATTTTAAATCTGTTTTACCTCATTTCTACCAGCATGTCACATGTGCAACCAGAGGAAAAACTCGAGAACACCTTTACTCCACAAACAGAGATGATCCCTTGCCCTCCAATAACAGTTTACAACGTAGGTGCACACAGGTCGAGAGAAAAAATGTAGTAATCAAGGTGACAGACAGCCACATACAAACAGCATGATCACTATCATAGCAGCCATATTCAAACAGCAGCATCACTATCACAGCAGCCACATAAAAACAGCATGATCACTGTCATAGCAGCCACATAAAAACAGCAGGATCACTTTGCTCGTTGTATAATTCTCACATCTCATGTTCTCACCTTTTCTGTTTAGTTGTTGAATTCATTGCACAACACAACAGCATTCAATGACCAGTTTTTAAAAAAATCAAGTCAAACCCTTTTACCCTTAAACTATAACCACTAACCGCTAACCGCTACACAGAGCCTACATTGTTGTCACCATACCAATACCAAAAATTGTGGACACTTGCTAATCGAACATCTCATCTCACCAAAATCATGAGCATTAATATGGAGTTGTCCCTCCTTTGCTGCTATAACAGCCTCCACTCTTCTGGGAAGGCTTTCCACTAGATGTTGGAACATTGCTGCTATAACAGCCTCCACTCTTCTGGGAAGGCTTTCCACTCGATGTTGGAACATTGCTGCTATAACAGCCTCCTCTCTTCTGGGAAGGCTTTCCACTAGATGTAGGAACTAGCTGCAGGGGATTTGCTTCCATTTAGCCACATTAGAAGAGCATTAGTGAGGTCGGGCACTGATGTTGGGTGATTAGACCTGGCTCGCAGTCAGCGTTCCAAATCATCCCAAAGGTGTTCGACAGAACTAGACAGAAATGGTAAGATAGTATATTGTTGTTATCGGCCCTTAATAGCATCTCCCCTCCCCTCCCCTTTCCTCCTCTCCTCTCCTCTCCTCTCCTCTCCTCTCCTCTCCTCTCCTCTCCTCTCCTCTCCTCTCCTCTCCTCTCCTCTCCTCTCCTCTCCTCTCCTCTCCTCTCCTCTCCTCTCCTCTCCTCCTCCTCTCCTCTCCTCTCCTCTCCTCTGAAGAGTAAACCAGTTGTATCTGCTCATCAGTCAGTCCCTCTAACAGCAGGCTAATCAAACAGCCATCAGTGGATCAATAGCTATCCGCTGTCAGGAACCCTGGAACCTAGAGAGACTCCACAAAGCATTTCAGACGCTATCAGCAGCTAGCTGAGACAGACCACTAGGGAGAGGAGATAATGCTTTTAATACTCAACACAGAGCGATAGAGAGGATGTGTATCATATCATCACATTACTATAGCACTTAGAGAGGGGGGAGAGAGAAAGAGAGAGGAAATGGAGAGAGATAAACAGAGATGGATAAGTCACACTACCGGTCAAAAGTTTTAGAACACCCACTCACCTACTCAAGGTTTTTTCTTTATTTTTACTATTTTCTACATTGCAGAAAAATAGTGAAGACATCAACTATGACATAACACATATGGAATCATATAGTGAACAAATCAAAATAGATTTTAGAATTGAGATTCTTTCAAATGAACCTTTGCCTTGAATCCCGCATTGCACTGTTAAGGCTTCTAGGAGTAGTGGGTGGAGGAGTCAGGCGCAGAGAGCAGGTTTAGTTCCGAACGTGGATCTTTATTCCAAACGTAAACGGACATGCCAAACACAAGGGCGCATGAAATAACCAGTCCAAGCAAACAGGACTAACTGTCCGGAAAAATAGAATCCACAAATAATCCAAAACCATGAACAGAAAACAAGCCTGCACAATAGCGGACGGGCCGACGGGCCTTGTGCCCTTAAATAGCCCACAAACAAAACTAAACTCAAAACAGGTGTAACCAATCAGACCAAACTAACAGAAACTAAAAAGGGAATCGATGGCAGCTAGTAGGCCGGCGACGACGACCGCCAAGCGCCGCCCGAACAGGAAGAGGCACCATCTTCGGCGGGATTCGTGACATGCACACTCTTGGCATTCTCTCAACCAGCTTCATGAGGTAGTCAGCTGGAATGCATTTCATTTAACATGTGTGCCTTGTTAAAAGTTAATTTGTGGAATTTCTTTCCTTCTTAATGCGTTTGAGCCAATCAGTTGTGTTGTGACAAGGTAGGGGTGGTATACAGAAGATATACCTATTTGGTAAGTCTATATTATGGCATGAACAGCTCAAATAAGCAAAGACAAATGACAGCCAATCAATACTTTAACTGAAGGATCGTAGCCTTTTTTTCAATTTTCGCCTAAAATGACACACCAAGATCTAACTGCCTGTAGCTCAGGACCTGAAATAAGGATAGTCATATTATTGATACCATTTGAAAGGAGACACTTTGAAGTTTGTGGAAATGTTAAATTAATGAAGGAGAATATTATTATTATTATTTTTTTTGTACCTTTATTTAACCAGGCTAGTAGGCTAGTTGAGAACAAGTTCTGATTTACAACTGCAACCTGGCCAAGATAAAGCATAGCAGTGTGAACAGACAACACAGAGTTACACATGGAGTCAACAATAAACAAGTCAATAACACAGTAGGAAAAAAAAAAAAAAAAAAAGTCTATATACATTGTGTGCAAAAGGCATGAGGTTGGCAAATAATTACAATTTAGCAGATCAACACTGGAGTGTTAAATGATCAGATGGTCATTTGCAGGTAGAGATACTGGTGTGCAAAAGAGCAGAAAAATAAATAAATAAAAACAGTATGGGGATGAGGTAGGTAAATTGGGTGGGCTATTTACTGATGGACTATGTACAGCTGCAGCGATCGGTTAGCTGCTCAGATAGCAGATGTTTAAAGTTAGTGAGGGAGATAAAAGTCTCCAACTTCAACGATTTTTGCAATTCGTTCCAGTCACAGGCAGCAGAGAACTGGAAGGAAAGGCGGCCAAATGAGGTGTTGGCTTTAGGGATGATCAGTGAGATACACCTGCTGGAGCGCGTGAAACGGGTGGGTGTTGCCATCGTGACCAGTGAACTGAGATAAGGCGGAGCTTTACCTAGCATGGACTTGTAGATGACCTGGAGCCAGTGGGTCTGGCGATGAATATGTAGCGAGGGCCAGCCGACTAGAGCATACAGGTCGCAGTGGTGGGTGGTATAAGGTGCTTTAGTAACAAAACGGATGGCACTGTGATAAACTGCATCCAGTTTGCTGAGTAGAGTATTGGAAGCTATTTTGTAGATGACATCGCCAAAGTCGAGGATCGGAAGGATAGTCAGTTTTACTAGGGAAAGTTTGGCAGCATGAGTGAAGGAGGCTTTGTTGCGAAATAGAAAGACGATTCTAGATTTGATTTTGGATTGGAGATGTTTGATATGGGTCTGGAAGGAGAGTTTGCAGTCTAGCCAGACACCTAGGTACTTATAGATGTCCACATATTCTAGGTCGGAACCATCCAGGGTGGTGATGCTAGTCGGGCGTGCGGGTGCAGGCAGCGAACGGTTGAAAAGCATGCATTTGGTTTTACTAGCGTTTAAGAGCAGTTGGAGGCCACGGAAGGAGTGTTGTATGGCATTGAAGCTCGATTGGAGGTTAGATAGCACAGGGTCCAAGAAAGGGCCAGAAGTATACAGAATGGTGTCGTCTGCGTAGAGGTGGATCAGGGAATCGCCCGCAGCAAGAGTAACATCATTGATATATACAGAGAAAAGTGTCAGCCCGAGAATTGAACCCTGTGGCACCCCATAGAGACTGCCAGAGGACTGGACAACATGCCCTCCTATTTGACACACTGAACTCTGTCTGCAAAGTAGTTGGTGAACCAGGCAAGGCAGTCGTTAGAAAAACCGAGGCTACTGAGTCTGCCGATAAGAATATGGTGATTGACAGAGTCGAAAGCTTTGGCCAGGTCGATGAAGACGGCTGCACAGTACTGTCTTTTATCGATGGCGGTTATGATATCGTTTAGTACCTTGAGCATGGCTGAGGTGCACCCGTGACCGGCTTGGAAACCAGATTGCACAGCGGAGAAGGTACGGTGGGATTCGAGATGGTCAGTGATCTGTTTGTTGACTTGGCTTTCGAAGACCTTAGATACGCAGGGTAGGATGGATATAGGTCTAGGTCTAGGTCTGTAACAGTTTGGGTCCAGGGTGTCTCCCCCTTTGAAGACGGGGATGACTGTGGCAGCTTTCCACACCTTGGGGATCACAGACGATATGAAAGAGAGGTTGAACAGGCTGGTAATAGGGGTTGCGACAATGGCGGCGGATAGTTTCAGAAATAGAGGGTCCAGATTGTCAAGACCAGCTGATTTGTACGGGTCCAGGTTTTGCAGCTCTTTCAGAACATCTGCTATCTGGATTTGGGTGAAGGAGAACCTGTAGAGGCTTGGGCGAGTAGCTGCGGGGGGGTGGAGCTGTTGGCCGAGGTTGGAGTAGCCAGGAGGAAGGCATGGCCAGCCGTTGAGAAATGCTTGTTGAAGTTTTCGATTATCATTGATTTATCAGTGGTGACCGTGTTACCTAGCCTCAGTGCAGTGGGCAGCTGGGAGGAGGTGCTCTTGTTCTCCATTGACTTTACAGTGTCCCAGAACTTTTGGGAGTTAGAGGTACAGGATGCAAATTTCTGCTTGAAAAAGCTTGCCTTTGCTTTCCTGACTGACTGCGTGTATTGGCTCCTTACTTCCCTGAACAGTTGCATATCGAAGGGACTATTTGATGCTATTGCAGTCCGCCATATTGTCCAGTATTACAGTTTATATCATATTGTCCAGTATTACAGTTTATATCATATTGTCCAGTATTACAGTTTATATCATATTGTCCAGTACTACAGTTTATATCATATTGTCCAGTACTACAGTTTATATCATATTGTCAAGTACTACAGTTTATATCATATTGTCCAGTATTACAGTTTATATCATATTGTCCAGTACTACAGTTTATATCATATTGTCCAGTACTACAGTTTATATCATATTGTCAAGTACTACAGTTTATATCATATTGTCCAGTAATACAGTTTATATCATATTGTCCAGTACTACAGTTTGTATTATATTGTCCAGTACTACAGTTTGTATTATATTGTCCAGCACTACAGTTTATATCATATTGTCCAGTATTACAATTTATATCATATTGTCCAGTACTACAGTTTATATCACATTGTACAGTATTACAATTTATATCATATTGTCCAGTACTACAGTTTATATCAGTTAAACAGACAAAATACACCAAGGACAAGATCCAAAACATTCAGTGTGGATACAAAACAACTACACTTGACTTATAAATGAATCTCGGTTACAATGCAGCTGTGACTCTGTCTTGACCTTGAACCTCGGAAGTCAGCTGGCTTCACACAGCGTGATGACATCAGACATATGGATGCTAACCAAATGGCATCCCATTCCCTATATAGTGCACTACGTTGGCAGTAAAAGCTCGCCACAGGGGAAGCAGACACACTTCAGAGATCTTGATGCTTTTTGTCTTTGGGCGTGGCAAATATGGCAGCTATCTCGTTTTCTTACCAAATAATAAATAATTGTTGCGATTACAGATTGTTTGATGGTAAGATACATTTCATGGATGGAAGAGTGCATAGCAACACTAAAATCAAACACGTAGGGAGCTAATGTCACCAAACAAGCTTGTTGAATTCTTTGCTTATTTGTTGAACTTAAACAAGTGCATCCAGTGATAAACTGTGCTGGTTAGAATGCTAATGTTGATGTCACATAGAGCTGATGGTGTTAGCTAGCAATTAGCTACTAGGCTTACAGTATACAGAGCTGACTTTGTGTAGCGTTAGCATCTGAGAAACTAATTGCTAGAGGTTAGCTGCATATGAATAAAAACACAAGCCGGACACTAGTTGATAGCCCAACACTAGTTGATAGCCCAACAGTAGTTGATAGCCCAACAGTAGTTGATAGCCCAACACTAGTTGATAGCCCAACAGTAGTTGATAGCCCAACAGTAGTTGATAGCCCAACAGTAGTTGATAGCCCAACAGTAGCTGATAGCCCAACAGTAGTTGATAGCCCAACAGATAACAATTGACCAGCAAAGAAACCAACAAATGCCTGCTGTTATATCATTTTCCATTAGCCTATCAGGTGTCAGTGTCTGTTAGCCTATCAGCAGTTTTTATTCCTCACCATAGACCAGAGTTGACAACAAAAAAACACCAAGCAGAGATGATTGAGACACACCCTCTCTGGGGCAGCCATCCCTATCATTAGGCAGTGGGGCAGCCATCACTATCATTAGGCAGTGGGGCAGCCATCACTATCACTGGTAAGTGGGTTAGCCATCACTATCACTAGGCAGTGGGACTGCCATCACTATCATTGGGAAGTGGGACAGCCATCATTATCATTGGGAAGTGGGACAGCCATCACTATCATTAGGCAGTGGGACAGCCATCACTATCACTGGGCAGTGGGACAGCCATCACTATCATTAGGCAGTGGGACAGCTATCACTATCACTGGGCAGTGGGACAGATACCAGTATTACTGGGCAGTGGGACAGCTATCACTATCACTGGGAAGTGGGACAGCCACCACTATCATTAGGCAGTGGGACCGCTATCACTATCACTGGGAAGTGGGACAGCCACCACTATCATTAGGCAGTGGGACAGCTATCACTATCACTGGGAAGTGGGACAGCCACCACTATCACTGGGCAGTGGGACAGCCATCACTATCACTGGGAAGTGGGACAGCTATCACTATCACTGGGCAGTGGGACAGCCATCACTATCACTGGGAAGTGGGACAGCCATCACTATCACTGGGCAATGGGACAGATATCACTATAACCTGGCAGTGGGACAGATCACTGGGCAGTGGGGCAGCGATCACTATCTCCTGGCAGTGGGACAGATATCAGTGGGCAATGGGACAGATATCACTCTACTTGGCAGTGGGGCAGCTATCACTATCACTGGGCAATGGGGCAGCTATCACTATCACTTGGTAGTGGGGCATATATAACCAGCACCTGGCAGTGGGACAGATATCACTAATACTTGGCAGTGGGGCAGCTATCACTATCACTGGGCAATGGGACAGATATCACTAACACTTGGCAGTGGGGCATATATAACCTGTACCTGGCAGTGGGTCAGATATCACTATCTCCTGGCAGTGGGGCAGCTATCACCATCACTGGGCAATGGGGCAGCTATCACTATCACTTGGCAGTGGAGCATATATAACCATCACCTGGCAGTGGGACAGATATCACAATCACTTGGCAGTGGGACAGCTATTACTAACACTTGGCAGTGGGACAGATCTCACAATCACCATGGCAATGGGACAGCTATTACTAACACTTGGCAGTGGGACAGATATCACTATCACTGGGCAGTGGCAGATATCACTATGGCAGTGGGACAGATACCACTATCACTGGGCAGTGGGACAGATACCACTATCACTGGGCAGTGGGACAGATATCACTACCGCTTGTCAGTGGGACAGATATCACTATCTCCTGGCAGTGGGGCAGCTATCACTATCACTTTGCAGTGGGACATATATAACCCTCACATGGCAGTGGGACAGATATCACAAATCACTTGGCAGTGGGACAGCTATTACTAACACTTGGCAGTGGGACAGATCTCACAATCACTGGGCAGTGGGACAGATACCACTATCACTGGGCAGTGGGACAGATACCACTATCACTGGGCAGTGGGACAGATACCACTATCACTGGGCAGTGGGATATCACTATCACTGGGCAGTGATGACAGATACCACTATCACTGGGCAGTGGGACAGATACCACTATCACTGGGCAGTGGGACAGATATCACTACCGCTTGGCAGTGGGACAGATATCACTATCTAACTGGGCAGTGGGGCAGATATCACTATCACTGGGCAGTCAGATATCGCTATCACTGGGCAGTGGGACAGATATCACTACCGCTTGGCAGTGGGACAGATATCACTATCACTGGCAGTGGGACAGATATCACTATCACTGGGCAGTGGGACAGATACCACTATCGCTGGGCAGTGGTGACAGATACCACTATCACTGGGACAGATATCACTTCTGCTTGGCAGTGGGACAGATGTCACTATCACTGGGCAGTGGGACAGATATCACTACCGCTTGGCAGTGGGACAGATATCACTATCACAGTGGGAAAGATATCACTGGGCAGTGGGACAGATACCACTATCAATGGGCAGTGGTGACAGATTCCACTATCACTGGGCAGTGGGACAGATACCACTATCACTGGGCAGTGGGACAGATATCACTATCACTGGGCAGTGGGACAGATACCACTATCACTGGGCAGTGGTGACAGATTCCACTATCACTGGGCAGTGGGACAGATATCACTACTGCTTGGCAGTGGGACAGCTATCACTATCACTGGGCAGTGGGACAGATACCACTATCACTGGGCAGTGGGGCAGATATTACAAATCACTTGGCAGTGGGACAGCTATTACTAACACTTGGCAGTGGGACAGCTATCACTATCACTGGGAAGTGGTGACAGATACCCATCACTGGGACAGATATCATTTGGCAGTGGGACAGATATCACTATCACTGGGCAGTGGGGGACCGCTTTGCAGTGGGACAGATACCACATCACTGGGACAGATATCACTTGCTTGGCAGTGGGACAGATATCACTATCACTGGGCAGTGGGACAGCTTGGCAGTGGGACAGATACCACTATCACTGGGCAGTGGGACAGATCACTATCACTGGGCAGTGGGACAGATATCACTACCGCTTGGCAGTGGGACAGATATCACTATCACTGGGCAGTGGGACAGATATCACTATCACTGGGCAGTGGGACAGATATCACTATCGCTGGGCAGTGGGACAGATATCACTATAACGTGGCAGTGGGACAGATATCACTATCATGGGCAGTGGGACAGATACCACTATCACTGGGCAGTGGGACAGATACCACTATCACTGGGCAGTGGGACAGATACCACTATCACTGGGCAGTGGGACAGATACCACTATCACTGGGCAGTGGGACAGATATCACTATCACTGGGCAATGGGACAGATACCACTATCACTGGGCAGTGGGACAGATACCACATCACTGGGCAGTGGGACAGATACCAGCATCACTGGGCAGTGGGACAGATACCACAATCACTGGGCAGTGGGACAGATACCACTATCACTGGGCAGAATCACTGGGCAGTGGGACAGATATCACTATCACTGGGCAGTGGTGACAGATACCACTATCACTGGGCATCAGATACCACTATCACTGGGCAATGGGACAGATATCACTATCACTGGGCAGTGGGACAGATACCACTATCACTGGGCCAGATATCACTACTGCTTGGCAGTGGGACAGATATCACTATCTCCTGGCAGTGGGGCAGCTATCACCATCACTGGGCAATGGGGCAGCTATCACTATCACTTGGCAGTGGAGCATATATAACCATCACCTGGCAGTGGGACAGATATCACAATCACTTGGCAGTGGGACAGCTATTACTAACACTTGGCAGTGGGACAGATCTCACAATCACTTGGCAGTGGGACTGCTATTACTAACACTTGGCAGTGGGACAGATATCACTATCACTGGGCAGTGGGGCAGATATCACTACCGCTTGGCAGTGGGACAGATACCACTATCACTGGGCAGTGGGACAGATACCACTATCACTGGGCAGTGGGACAGATATCACTACCGCTTGTCAGTGGGACAGATATCACTATCTCCTGGCAGTGGGGCAGCTATCACTATCACTTTGCAGTGGGACATATATAACCCTCACATGGCAGTGGGACAGATATTACAAATCACTTGGCAGTGGGACAGCTATTACTAACACTTGGCAGTGGGACAGCTATCACTATCACTGGGCAATGATGACAGATACCTCTATCACTGGGCAGTGGGACAGATACCACTATCACTGGGCAGTGGGACAGATATCACTATCACTGGGCAGTGGGACAGATACCACTATCACTGGGCAGTGGGACAGATACCACTATCACTGGGCAGTGGGACAGATATCACTACCGCTTGGCAGTGGGACATATATCACTATAACTGGGCAGTGGGGCAGATATCACTATCACTGGGCAGTGGGACAGATATCGCTATCACTGGGCAGTGGGACAGATATCACTACCGCTTGGCAGTGGGACAGATATCACTATCACTGGGCAGTGGGACAGATATCACTATCACTGGGCAGTGGGACAGATACCACTATCACTGGGCAGTGGTGACAGATACCACTATCACTGGGACAGATATCACTTCTGCTTGGCAGTGGGACAGATGTCACTATCACTGGGCTATCACTACTGGGCAGTGGGACAGATATCACTATCACTGGGCAGTGGGAAAGATATCACTACTGCTTGGCAGTGGGACAGATACCACTATCAATGGGCAGTGGTGACAGATACCACTATCACTGGGCAGTGGGACAGATACCACTATCACTGGGCAGTGGGACAGATATCACTATCACTGGGCAGTGGGACAGATACCACTATCACTGGGCAGTGGTGACAGATTCCACTATCACTGGGCAGTGGGACAGATATCAACTGCTTGGCAGTGGGACAGCTATCACTATCACTGGGCAGTGGGACAGATACCACTATCACTGGGCAGTGGGGCAGATATTACAAATCACTTGGCAGTGGGACAGCTATTACTAACACTTGGCAGTGGGACAGCTATCACTATCACTGGGCAGTGGTGACAGATACCACTATCACTGGGACAGATATCACTACTGCTTGGCAGTGGGACAGATATCACTATCACTGGGCAGTGGGGTAGATATCACTACCGCTTTGCAGTGGGACAGATACCACTATCACTGGGACAGATATCACTACTGTGGCAGTGGGACAGATATCACTATCACTGGGCAGTGGGGTAGATATCACTACCGTGGCAGTGGGACAGATACCACTATCAATGGGCAGTGGTGACAGATTCCACTATCACTGGGCAGTGGGACAGATATCACTACCGCTTGGCAGTGGGACAGATATCACTATCACTGGGCCAGATATCACTATCACTGGGCAGTGGGACAGATATCACTATCGCCAGCAGTGGGACAGATATCACTACCCGTGGCAGTGGGACAGATATCACTATCAATGGGCAGTGGGACAGATACCACTATCACTGGGCAGTGGGACAGATACCACTATCACTGGGCAGTGGGACAGATACCACTATCACTGGGCAGTGGGACAGATACCACTATCACTGGGCAGTGGGACAGATACCACTATCACTGGGCAGCGGGACAGATACCACTATCACTGGGCAGTGGGACAGATACCACTATCACTGGGCAGTGGGACAGATACCACTATCACTGGGCAGTGGGACAGATACCACTATCACTGGGCAGTGGGACAGATACCACTATCACTGGGCAGTGGGACAGATATCACTATCACTGGGCAGTGGGACAGATACCACTATCACTGGGCAGTGGTGACAGATACCACTATCACTGGGCAGTGGGACAGATACCACTATCACTGGGCAGTGGGACAGATATCACTATCACTGGGCAGTGGGACAGATACCACTATCACTGGGCAGTGGGACAGATATCACTACTGCTTGGCAGTGGGACAGATATCACTATCTCCTGGCAGTGGGGCAGCTATAACTATCACTTTGCAGTGGGACATATATAACCTTCACCTGGCAGTGGGACAGCTATTACTAACACTTGGCAGTGGGACAGCTAACTATCACTGGGCAGTGGGACAGATACCACTATCACTGGGCAGTGGGACAGATACCACTATCACTGGGCAGTGGGACAGATACCACTATCACTGGGCAGTGGGACAGATACCACTATCACTGGGCAGTGGGACAGATACCACTATCACTGGGCAGTGGGACAGATACCACTATCACTTGGCAGTGGGACAGATACCACTATCACTGGGCAGTGGGACAGATACCACTATCACTGGGCAGTGGGACAGATACCAATCACTGGGCAGTGGGACAGATATCACTATCACTGGGCAGTGGGACAGATATCACTATCACTGGGCAGTGGGACAGATACCACTATCACTAGTATATCACTATCACTGGGCAGTGGGACAGATACCACTATCACTGGGCAGTGGGACAGATACCACTATCACTGGGCAGTGGGACAGATACCACTATCACTGGGCAGTGGGACAGATACCACTATCACTGGGCAGTGGGACAGTAATCACTGGGCAGTGGGACAGATACCACTATCACTGGGCAGTGGGACAGGTACCACTATCACTGGGCAGTGGGACAGGTACCACTATCACTGGGCAGTGGGACAGGTACCACTATCACTGGGCAGTGGGACAGATAACTATCACTGGGCAGTGGGACAGATACCACTATCACTGGGCAGTAATACCACTATCACTGGGCAGTGGGACAGGTACCACTATCACTGGGCAGTGGGACAGGTACCACTATCACTGGGCAGTGGGACAGATACCACTATCACTGGGCAGTGGGACAGATACCACTATCACTGGGCAGTGGGACAGATATCACTATCACTGGGCAGTGGGACAGATATCACTATCACTGGGCAGTATACCACTATCACTGGGCAGTAGTACCAATCACTGGGCAGTGGGACAGTACCACTATCACTGGGCAGTGGGACAGATACCACTATCACTGGGCAGTGGGACAGATACCAATCACTGGGCAGTGGACAGATACCACTATCACTGGGCAGTGGGACAGATACCACTATCACTGGGCAGTGGGACAGATATCACTATCACTGGGCAGTGGGACAGATACCCCCACTGGGCAGTAGTACCACTATCACTGGGCAGTGGGGTGGAACGGAACCTCTGTTAGAGTGGGATAGGTAAAAGAGTAGGGTAACCCCAGAGATAGGGAGAGGAGAGAGAATGAAAAACACTTCAGGGAGTAGATGGGGTGGAGGTTTGGGGAGAAACATAGGCAGTAGTAGTAACCCCAGTAGTAGTAGTAACCCCAGTAGTAGTAACCCCAGTAGTAGTAACCCCAGTAGTAGTAACCCCAGTAGTAGTAGTAACCCCAGTAGTAGTAACCCCAGTAGTAGTAACCCCAGTAGTAGTAACCCCAGTAGTAGTAATCCCAGTAGTAGTAACCCCAGTAGTAGTAACCCCATTAGTAGTAGTAACCCCAGTAGTAGTAACCCCAGTAGTAGTAACCCCAGTAGTAGTAATCCCAGTAGTAGGAACCCCAGTAGTAGGAACCCCAGTAGTAGTAACCCCAGTAGTAGTAACCCCAGTAGTAGTAACCCAGTAGTAGTAGTAACCCCAGTAGTAGTAACCCCAGTAGTAGTAACCCCAGTAGTAGTAACCCCAGTAGTAGTAATCCCAATAGTAGTAACCCCAGTAGTAGTAATCCCAGTAGTAGTAACCCCAGTAGTAGTAACCCCAGTAGTAGTAACCCCAGTAGTAGTAATCCCAGTAGTAGTAACCCCAGTAGTAGTAACCCCAGTAGTAGTAACCCCAGTAGTAGTAACCCCAGTAGTAGTAACCCCAGTAGTAGTAGTAACCCCAGTAGTAGTAACCCCAGTAGTAGTAACCCCAGCAGTAGTAATCCCAGTATTAGTAACCCCAGTAGTAGTAATCCCAGTAGTAGTAACCCCAGTAGTAGTAACCCCAGTAGTAGTAATCCCAGTAGTAGTAACCCCAGTAGTAGTAACCCCAATAGTAGTAACCCCAGTAGTAGTAACCCCAGTAGTAGTAACCCCAGTAGTAGTAATCCCAGTAGTAGTAACCCTAGTAGTAGTAATCCCAGTAGTAGTAACCCCAGTAGTAGTAACCCCAGTAGTAGTAACCCCAGTAGTAGTAATCCCAGTAGTAGTAACCCCAGTAGTAGTAACCCCGTAGGCAGACATTTGAATATTTTGAGAGAGTTTCAGGGGGTATGGGGTGGGAGAGAGTTTCATGGGGTATGGGGTGGGAGAGAGTTTCAGGGGGTATGGGGTGGGAGAGAGTTTCAGGGGGTATGGGGTGGGGTCAGGGGTATGGGGTGAGAGAGTTTCAGGAGGTATGGGGTGGGAGAGAGTTTCAGGGGTATGGGGTGGGAGAGAGTTTCAGGGGGTATGGGGTGCTAGAGAGTATCAGGTGGTATGGGGTGGGAGAGAGTATCAGGGGGTATAGGGTGGGAGAGAGTTTCAGGGGGTATGGGGTGGGAGAGAGTTTCAGGGGTATGGGGTGGGAGAGAGTTTCAGGTGGTATGGGGTGGGGAGAGTTTGGGTATGGGGTGGGAGGGAGTTTCAGGGGGTATGGGGTGGGAGAGAGTTTCAGGGGGTATGGGGTGCTAGAGAGTATCAGGCCGTATGGGTTGGGAGAGAGTTTCAGGTGGTGGGGTGGGAGAGAGTTTCAGGGGGTATGGCGTGGGAGAGAGTTTCAGGGGGTATGGGGTGCTAGAGAGTATCAGTGGGTATGGGGTGGGAGAGAGTATCAGGGGGTATAGAGTGGGAGAGAGTTTCAGGGGTATGGGGTGGGAGAGAGTTTCAGGGGTATGGGGTGGGAGAGAGTTTCAGGGGTATGGGGTGGGAGAGAGTTTCAGGTGGTATGGGGTGGGAGAGAGTTTCAGGTGGTGGGGTGGGAGAGAGTTTCAGGGGGTATGGGGTGGGAGAGAGGTTCAGGGGGTATGGGGTGGGAGAGGTGGGGTCAATAAGCTCCTATCGGCTGGCAGTTAGAGCTAAGTAATTAGAAGATGATGAGACGGTGATCTAAGGTCAGTTTTGCAGTATATCTCCTATTGGTTACGGCTAGGACTTGTTCAGGGAAAACTGATCCTAGATCTCTGCTGACGGGATTTTGGCAGTATGAGCAGAGTGGTCCCTCTATGCTGTCTGAGAGTTTTTAGGTCTAGTATCCGTCGGCAGTCCGCCTACTATTGGGCTACTGTAGGGAGCAGTGTATATAGATGACTACTGAACAGTTTAACAGTCACACAGACCAGACTAATGCCATGCAGACACTGAACACAGGGAAGATTGACCTCTCAACAGAGGTGGATGGGTGAGGTGGGCTTGAGTTAGGAACTGGTCATTTTGGGGGGGTAAGATAGGGGCTAAGGTCCACCTTGCAGGGCCTCTATCAGAGTTTCAGTGATCTAGTCTGGATAGCTCCAGTAGGGGCTCCAAGCCGTTTACAAAATCAGAGAGAGGAAGGGTCTTTACTCAGTCCTCCACCCTCCTCTACTATTTCCTTCCAGTTCACTGTCAACCCCGACAGGCCAGGAAGTTGGTGTTATACCGTCTGAATCCAGCTATACTTCCGTTCTTATCTTGGTGATGTTGACATAGTTTGTGTTAGCCAGCGTGTTAGTGTTAGCCAAGGTGTTAGCATTACCTGGCGTGTTAGCGTTAGCCAAGGTGTTAGCATTTCCTGGTGTGTTAGCATTAGCCAAGGTGTTAGCATTAGCCAACAGGGTGCAGTTGCCTGTCTTGAGTCTCTCTGCTCTGAAGTCTTCTGTGCTGTGGTTCAGTGCAGCTTCCTGTATCTCCATGTAGTCTGACTTACTGAGGGTGGAACCACTCCCGCTGCGGCCGCTCTTCTTCAGGTCCTCGGCTGAGTCGGCCTCGGGCACGCTGGGTGTGTTCAGGTACTGCGCCTGTTCCTCACCCTCGGTCTCCCGGTGGTAGAAGTAGTTGAAGTTGGACACGATGACAGGAACTGGTAATGCAATGGTCAGCACGCCGGCGATGGCGCAGAGCGATCCAACGATTTTCCCGCCGATGGTGGTGGGCACCATGTCGCCGTAGCCCACGGTGGTCATGGAAACCACGGCCCACCAGAAGGCTTCTGGAATGCTACTGAACTGGGAGTCCGCCTCGTCGGCCTCAGCGAAGTAAACAGCACTGGAGAAGAGGATGACGCCGATGAAGAGGAAGAAGATGAGCAGGCCCAGCTCCCGCATGCTGGCCTTCAGGGTCTGGCCCAGGATCTGGAGCCCCTTGGAATGTCTGGACAGCTTGAAGATCCTGAATACCCTGACTAGACGGATGACCCTGAGGATGGCCAGGGACATGGCCTGCTGCCCAGCCTGCCCGTCCTCCGGTTTCTCTGCCAGCTCTGTGCCCAACGTGATGAAATATGGAATAATCGCCACAATATCGATGATATTCATAATGTTACCGAAGAACCCGGCTTTACTAGGACACGCGAAAAAGCGGACGAGGAACTCAAAGGAGAACCAGATGATGCAGAGCGTCTCCAGGATGAAGAAGGGATCAGTGAAGTAGGAAGACGTGTAAGAAGAGGTGGAGTTGTTGAAGGGCTGGAACACCTTGTTGCCATCGTCCTCTTCGTCGTTCCGGAACACGGGGAGTGTCTCCAGGCAGAAGGACACGATAGAGATCAGGATCACCATGACGCTGATGATGGCGATGATACGGGCCGCGCCGGAACTCTCCGGATACTCGAACAGCAGCCACACCTGTTCAAGTTCACACGCACATGCACACACTTATAAAATTGACAGCAGATAGCAAACATTCGCTGAGACATTTGCTAGTAACAGATTAATATATTTATATTAAGTTTATATTAACTAGACAATGTGCCACCAATAAATAACAATTGAATGTACCTGTCTCTGAAACTCATTCTCCGGGAGAGGACGCTCTTCTTCCTTAATGAAGCCCTCATCCTCCCTGAAGATCTCCATGGCCTCCTCTCCCAGTTCATAGAAGCGGATCTCCTCAGAGAAGATGTCTAGAGTGACATTAACTGGCCGACGCAGTCTCCCGCCTGACTGGTAGTAGTAGAGGATGGCGTCGAAACTGGGTCGGTTCCTGTCGAAGAAATACTCGTTCCTCAAAGGATCGAAGTACCTGGAGAGAGAGAGATTCGTTGTAAGTAGTAGATACAACCTCAAATGCAGAACATTAACAGATAACATTATAAAAACTAAAGTACCAGTAAAGTATTGAAGACCCTATCTTATCTCATTCTCTTCTTGGAGTTAGTGTTAACAGGACTAAAACAATAAAGTATTGAATACCCTATCTTACCTCCGTCTCTTCTTGGGGTTAGTGTTAACAGGACAAAAGACCCAATAGATAGTGTTAACAGGACAAAAACAATAAAGTGAATACCCTATCTTACCTCCGTCTCTTCTTGGGGTTAGTGTTAACAGGACAAAAACAATAAAGTATTGAAGACCCTATCTTACCTCCGTCTCTTCTTGGAGATAGTGTTAACAGGACAAAAACAATAAAGTATTGAAGACCCTATCTTACCTCCGTCTCTTCTTTGGAGATAAGCATCTGTCATAGTCCACAAAGCGTATGCATACACGCAGAAGTGTTCTAAAATATTAGAGCGTTGGCTTTCATACTTTTTGAATTCAGCCTCAAACAATTTCTCCAACTGTCAACACATTGAAATGAATAGAGGACGGTGCAGCAAAGTTAGGCAGCAACGGTAGTGGCAACAAACAACGACAGACAAAATTGTTGTTTGGTTCTTAAAATAAGCTACTTAGTACAGTTCCATTTCCTAATAAACAACTCTGGACAGGTCTCCCTGGTCTCACATACCCGTAACATACTAATAATATAATATACTAATACTGAACGTGTTATACTAATACTGAAAGTATTCATAAAGTATACAACCTGGTTCTAAAATGTATTAAATATTTTAAAATCCTCATCAATTTACACACAATATTAATAAAGTGAAATTTTAGCAAAGTTCTTACAAATAAAAAACAGAAACACTTTATTGACATAAGTATTCAGACCCATTGCTATGAGACTCGAAATTCAGCTCATTGAGCATCCTGTTTCCATTGATCATCCTTGAGATGTTTCTACAACTTGATTGGATTTCAACTATGGTAAATTCGATTGATTGGACATGATTTTGGAAAGGTACACACCTGTCTATATATGGTCCCACATTTGACAGTGCATGTCAGAGCAAAAACCAATACATGAGGTTGAAGGAATTGTCTGTAGAGCTCCGAGACAGGATTGTGTAAAAGCACAGATTTGGGGTAGGAGACCAAAAGAATTCTGCAGCATTGCAACATTCATAAATGGAAGATGTTTGGAACCACCAAGACTCTTCCCAGGGCTGGCTGTCTGGCCAAACTGAGCAATCGGGGAGAGGGGCCTTGGTCAGGAGGTGACCAAGAACCCGATGGTCACTCTGACAGAGCTCCAGAGTTAATCTGTGGCGATAAGAGAACCTGCCAGAAGAACAACCATCTCTGCAGCACTCCACCAATCAGGCCTTTATTGTAGACTGGCCAGATGGAAGCCACTCCTCAGTAAAAAGCACATGACAAGGCTACCTAAATTCTATCAGCATATTGATTGTGCTACGTGCATGGGCAATACCCTCGACCACTGCTTCTCTAACTTCCACGATGCTTACAAATCCCTCCACTGCCCTCCCTTCGGGCAAATCCGACCACAACATCATCTTGCTCCCACCGTCTTATAGGCAGAAACTCAAACAGATGACGAGAACCAGTCAATGCTGGTCTGACCAATCGGAAGCCACGCGTCAAGATTGTTTTGACCACGCAGACTGGGATATGTTTCGGTCAGCCTCTGATAACAACATTGTCCAATACGCTGACTCGGTGAGTGCGTTTATAAAGAAGTGCATTGGAGATGTTGTACCCACTGTGACTATTAAAACCTACCCTAACCAGAAACCTGGGATGGATGGCGGCATTTCCGCAAAACTGAAAGCACGATCAACCTCATTTAACCACGGAACGAGGTCTGGTAATATGTCTGAATATAAACCATGTAGTTATTCCCTCAGCAAGGCAATCAAACAAGATGCCAGTACAGGGACAAGGTGGAACGAGGACTGGGTGTATGGCTGAATATAATCAGTGTAGTTATATAGGGACAAAGTGGAGTCGCAATTCAATGGCTCAGATATGAGACATATGTGGCAGGGTCTACAGGAATTCACAGACTACAAAAAGAAAACCACCACGGACACCGACGTCACACTTCCACACAAACTAAACACCATCTTTGCCCGCTAACAAGGACTGCCCCCCCACCGTCTCCTTCTCCATGGCTGACGCGTTAACCCTCACAAGGCTGCCGGCCCAGACAGCTTCCCAGCTGGCCACATTCAATCACTGCCTATCCAAGGCTGTTGTCCCCACATGCTTCAAGATGGCTATCATTGTTTCTGTACCCAAGAACGCTAAGATAACTGAGCTAAATGACTACCGCCTTGTAGCACTCACTTCTGTCATCATGAAGTGCTTTGAGAGACTAGTCAAGGATCATATCACCTCCACCTTATTGGCCACCCTAGACCCACTTCTGTTTGCATACCGCCCCAACAGGTCCACAGACGATGCAATCGCCATCCCACTGCACACTGCCCTATCCCATCTGGACAAGACAAATACCTATGTAAGAATGCTGTTCATTGACTACTGCTCAGCATTCAACACCATAGTACCCACCAATCTCACCATTAAGCTGGAGGCCCTGGGTCTCAACCCCACCCTGTGCAATTGGGTCCTGGACTTTCTGATGGGCTGCCCCAGGTGGTGAAGGTAGGAACCAATATCTCCACTTTGCTGACCCTCAACACTGGGGCCCCACAACGGTGCGTGCTCAACCCTCTGCTGTACTCACTGTTCACCCACAACTGCGTGGCCATGCACGCCTCCAGCTCATTCATCAAGTTTGCGGACGACACAACAGTGGTAGGCTTAATTAGCAACAACGACGAGACGGCCTACAGGGAGGAGGTGAGGGCACTCGGAGTGTGGTGTCAGGAAAACAACTCAACACTCAATGTCAACAAAACAAAGGAGATGATTGTGGACTTCAGGAAACAGCAGAGGGAACCCTGCCCTATCCACATTAAAGGGACAGCAGTGGAGAAGGTGGAAAGTTTTAAGTTCCTTGGCGTACACATCACTGACAAACTGAAATGGTCCACCCACACAGACAGTGTGGTGACGAAGGCGCACCACTTCAACCTCAGGAGGCTGAAGAAAAGTGGCTTGTCATCCAAAACCCTGGCAAACTTTTACAGATGCACAATTGAGAGCATCCTGTCAGGCTGTATCACAGCCTGGTACGGCAACTGCTCCGCCCTCAACCGCAGGGCTCACCAGAGGGCGGTGGGGTCTGCACAACGCATCACTGGGGGCAAACTACATACCCTCCATGACACCTACAGTACCCGATGTCACAGGAAGGCCATAAAGATCATCAAGGACAACAACCACCCGAGCCACTGCCAGTTCACCATGCTATCATTCAGAAGGCGAGGTCAGTACACGTGCGTCAAAGCTGGGACCGAGAGATTGAAAAACAGCTTCTATCTCAAGGCCATCAAACTGCTAAACAGCAATCACTAACTCAGAGATGCTGCTGCCTACACTGAGACCCAATTACTGGCCACTTTAATAAATGGATCACGAGTCACTTTATACAATGGCACTTTAATAATAATATTCACATATCTTACATTACTCATATCACATGTATATAGTGTGTTTTATACCATCTATTGCACCTTGCCTATGCCACTACATACACCATAGCCAAATACATTTAAACTCAGTTTTTCACAATTCCTGACATTACATCCTAGTAAAAATTCCCTGTTTTAGGTCAGTTAGGATCACAACTTTATTTTAAGAATGTGACATGTCAGAATAATAGTAGAGTGATTTCTTTCAGCTTTTATTTCTTTCATCACAGCCCCAGGTCCAGCCCATCAGCAACCAGCCTCAGGACGAGCCCATCAGCAGCCAGCCCCAGGACGACTCCGTCAGCAGCCAGCCTCAGGACGAGCCCGTCAGCAACCAGCCTCAGGACGAGCCCATCAGCAACCAGCCTCAGGACGAACCAATCTGCAGCCAGCCTCAGGATGAGCCCATCTGCAGCCAGCCTCAGGACGAGCAAAATCAGCAGCAAGCCTCAGGACCAGCCCGTCAGCAGCCAGCCTCAGGACCAGCCGTCAGCAGCCAGCCTCAGGACTAACCCGTCAGCAGCCAGCCTCAGGACGAGCCCATCTGCAGCCGGCCTCAGGACGAGCCCATCTGCAGCCAGCCTCAGGACGAGCCCATCAGCAGCCAGCCTCAGGACGAGCCCGTCAAAAGCCAGCCTCAGGACGAGCCCATCAGCAACCAGCCTCAGGACGAGCCTGTCTGCAGCCAGCCTCAGGGACGAGCCCATCTGCAGCCAGCCTCAGGACGAGCCCATCTGCAGCCAGCCTCAGGTCAGCAACCAGCCTCAGGACTACCAGTCAGCAGCCAGCCTCAGGACTAACCCATCAGCAGCCAGCCTCAGGACGAGCCCATCTGCAGCCAGCCTCAGGACGAGCCCATCTGTAGCCAGCCTCAGGATGAGCCCGTCAGCAACCAGCCCCAGGACGAGCCCGTCAGCAGCCAGCCTCAGGATGAGCGCATCAGCAACCAGCCTCAGGACGAGCCCGTCAGCAGCCAGCCTCAGGTCGAGCCCATCTGCAGCCAGCCTCAGGACGAGCCCATCTGCAGCCAGCCTCAGGACGAGTCCATCTGCAGCCAGCCTCAGGACGAGCCCATCAGCAGCAAGCCTCAGGACCAGCCCATCAGCAGCCAGCCTCAGGACCAGCCCGTCAGCAGCCAGCCTCAGGACTAACCCGTCAGCAGCCAGCCTCAGGACGAGCCCATCTGCAGCCGGCCTCAGGACGAGCCCATCTGCAGCCAGCCTCAGGACGAGCCCATCAGCAGCCAGCCTCAGGACGAGCCCGTCAAAAGCCAGCCTCAGGACGAGCCCATCAGCAACCAGCCTCAGGACGAGCCTGTCTGCAGCCAGCCTCAGGACGAGCCCATCTGCAGCCAGCCTCAGGACGAGCCCATCTGCAGCCAGCCTCTGTACGAGCCCGTCAGCAACCAGCCTCAGGACTACCAGTCAGCAGCCAGCCTCAGGACTAACCCATCAGCAGCCAGCCTCAGGACGAGCCCATCTGCAGCCAGCCTCAGGACGAGCCCATCTGTAGCCAGCCTCAGGATGAGCCCATCAGCAACCAGCCCCAGGCAGCCCCAGCAGCCAGCCTCAGGATGAGCGCATCAGCAACCAGCCTCATCGAGCCCGTCAGCAGCCAGCCTCAGGACGAGCCCATCTGCAGCCAGCCTCAGGACGAGCCCATCTGCAGCCAGCCTCAGGACGAGTCCATCTGCAGCCAGCCTCACGAGCCCATCAGCAGCCAGCCTCAGGACGAGCCCATCAGCAGCCAGCCTCAGGACGTGCCCATCAGCAGCCAGCCTCAGGACAAGCCCATCAGCAGCCAGCCTCAGGACGAGCCCATCAGCAGCCAGCCTCAGGACGAGCCCATCAGCAACCAGCCTCAGGACGAGCCCATCAGCAGCCAGCCTCAGGACGAGCCCATCAGCAACCAGCCTCAGGACGAACCCATCTGCAGCCACTTTCAGGATGAGCCCATCTGCAGCCAGCCACAGGACGAGCCCATCAGCAGCCAGCCTCAGGACGGGCCCATCAGCAGCCAGCCTCAGGACGAGCCCATCAGCAGCCAGCCCCTCTACGAGCCCGTCAGCAACCAGTCTCAGGACGAGCCCGTCAGCAACCACCCTCAGGACGAGCCCATCAGCAGCCAGCCTCAGGACGAGCCCATCAGCAGCCAGCCTCAGGACGAGCCCATCAGCAGCCAGCCTCAGGACGAGCCCATCTGCAGCCACTTTCAGGACGTGCCCATCTGCAGCCAGCCTCAGGACGAACCCATCAGCAGCCAGCCTCAGGACGAGCCCATCTGCAGCCAGTCTCAGGACGAGCCCATCAGCAGCCAGCCCCTGGACGTGCCCATCAGCAACCAGCCTCACGACGAGCCCAGCCCGTCAGCAGCCAGCCTCAGGAGGCCCATCTGCAGCCAGCCTCAGGACGAGCCCATCAGCAGCCAGCCTCAGGACGAGCCCATCAGCAGCCAGCCTCAGGACGAGCCCATCAGCAGCCAGCCTCAGGACGAGCCCATCTGCAGCCAGCCTCAGGACGAGCCCATCTGTAGCCAGCCTCAGGATGAGCCCGTCAGCAACCAGCCCCAGGACGAGCCCGTCAGCAGCCAGCCTCAGGACGAGCCCATCAGCAGCCAGCCTCAGGACGTGCCCATCAGCAGCCAGCCTCAGGACAAGCCCATCAGCAGCCAGCCTCAGGACGAGCCCATCAGCAGCCAGCCTCAGGACGAGCCCATCAGCAACCAGCCTCAGGACGAGCCCATCAGCAGCCAGCCTCAGGACGAGCCCATCAGCAACCAGCCTCAGGACGAACCCATCTGCAGCCACTTTCAGGATGAGCCCATCTGCAGCCAGCCACCAGCCCATCAGCAGCCAGCCTCAGGACGAGCCCATCAGCAGCCAGCCTCAGGACGAGCCCATCAGCAGCCAGCCCCTCTACGAGCCCGTCAGCAACCAGTCTCAGGACGAGCCCGTCAGCAACCACCCTCAGCAGCCCATCAGCAGCCAGCCTCAGGACGAGCCCATCAGCAGCCAGCCTCAGGACGAGCCCATCAGCAGCCAGCCTCAGGACGAGCCCATCTGCAGCCACTTTCAGGACGTGCCCATCTGCAGCCAGCCTCAGGACGAACCCATCAGCAGCCAGCCTCAGGACGAGCCCATCTGCAGCCAGTCTCAGGACGAGCCCATCAGCAGCCAGCCCCTGGACGTGCCCATCAGCAACCAGCCTCACGGCGAGCCCGTCAGCAGCCAGCCCCAGGACGAGCCCGTCAGCAGCCAGCCTCAGGACGAGCCCATCTGCAGCCAGCCCAGCCCATCAGCAGCCAGCCTCAGGACGAGCCCATCAGCAGCCAGCCTCAGGACGAGCCCATCAGCAGCCAGCCTCAGGACGAACCCATCAGCAGCCAGCCCCTGTACAAGCCCGTCAGCAACCAGCCTCAGGACGAGCCCATCTGCAGCCAGCCTCAGGATGAGCCCATCAGCAGCCGGCCTCAGGACGAGCCCATCAGCAGCCAGCCTCAGGACGAGCCCATCAGCAGCCAGCCTCAGGACGAGCCCATCAGCAAACAGCCTCAGGACGAGCCCATCTGCAGCCACGTTCAGGACGAGCCCATCTGCAGCCAGCCTCAGGACGATTCCATCAGCAGCCAGCCACAGGACGAGCCCATCAGCAGCCAGCCTCAGAACGAGCCCATCAGCAGCCAGCTTCAGGATGAGCCCATCAGCAGCCAGCCTCAGGACGAGCCCATCAGCAACCAGCCTCAGGACGATCCCATCTGCAGCCACGAGCCCATCAGCAGCCAGCCCCTGTGCACGAGCCCGTCAGCAACCAGTCTCAGGACAGCCCGTCAGCAACCACCCTCAGGACGATGCCATCATCAGCCAGCCTCAGGACGAGCCCATCAGCAGCCAGCCTCAGGACGAACCCATCTGCAGCCAGCCACAGGACGAGCCCATCAGCAGCCAGCCTCAGAACGATCCCATCAGCAGCCAGCCTCAGGACGAGCCCATCAGCAGCCATCCTCAGGACGAGCCCATCAGCAACCAGCCTCAGGACGAGCCCATCTGCAGCCACTTTCAGGACGAGCCCATCTGCAGCCAGCCTTAGAACGAACCCATCAGCAGCCAGCCTCAGGACGAGCCCATCAGCAGCCAGCCTCAGGACGAGCCCATCAGCAGCCAGCCCCTGGACCCATCATCAACCAGCCTCAGGACGAGCCCGTCAGCAGCCAGCCCCAGGACAGCCCGTCAGCAGCCAGCCTCAGGACGAGCCCATCTGCAGCCAGCCTCAGGACGAGCCCATCAGCAGCCAGCCTCAGGACGAGCCCATCAGCAGCCAGCCTCAGGACGCCTCATCATCAGCCAGCCTCAGGACGAGCCCATCAGCAGCCAGCCTCAGGACGAGCCCATCAGCAGCTAGACCCTGTACGAGCCCGTCAGCAACCAGCCTCAGGACCAGCCCGTCAGCAGCCAGCCTCAGGACTAATTCTCAGCAGCCAGCCTCAGGACGAGCCCGTCAGCAGCCAGCCTCAGGACGAGCCAATCTGCAGCCAGCCTCAGGACGAGCCCATCTGCAGCCAGCCTCAGGACGAGCCCATCTGCAGCCAGCCTCAGGACGAGCCCGTCAGCAGCCAGCCTCAGGACGAGCCCGTCAGCAGCCAGCCCCAGGACGAGCCCGTCAGCAGCCAGTCTCAGGACGAGCCCGTCAGCAACCAGCCCCAGGACGAGCCCGTCAGCAACCAGCCTCAGGACCAGCCCGTCAACAGCCAGCCTCAGGACCAGCCCGTCAACAGCCAGCCTCAGGACGAGCCCATCTGCAGCCAGCCTCAGGACGAGCCCATCAGCAGCCAGCCACAAGACGAGCCCATCAGCAGCCAGCCTCAGAACGATCCCATCAGCAGCCAGCCTCAGGACGAGCCCGTCAGCAACCAGCCTCAGGACGAGCGCATCAGCAGCCAGCCCCAGGACGAGCCCGTCAGCAGCCAGTCTCAGGACGAGCCCATCAGCAACCAGCCCCAGGACGAGCCCGTCAGCAACCAGCCTTAGGACCAGCCCGTCAACAGAGAGACAAGCTAGCTGAAATCAGGTCAATGCAGAGAGACAAGCTAGCTGCTATCAGGTCAGTGCAGAGAGACAAGCTAGCTGCTATCAGGTCAGTGCAGAGAGACAAGTTAGCTGCTATTAGGTTAGTGCAGAGAAACAATCTAACTGCTATCAGGTCAGTGCAGAGAGACAAGTTAGCTGCTATCAGGTCAGTTCAGAGAGACAAGCTAGCTGCTATCAGGTCAGTGCAGAGAGACAAGCTAGCTGCTATCAGGTCAGTGTAGAGAGACAAGCTAGCTGAAATCAGGTCCGTGTGGGACAAGTGGGTGGACCTCCTTCCCCTGTTGTACAACCCTGGGCCCAACGTTACTGTTGATGAGTAGCTTATGCCATTTAGGGGCCGCTGCCCATTCAGGCAGTACCTACGGTCTAAACCCACAAAATATGGAATCAAGATCTGGGCTGCCTGTGATGCTTTTTCATCATATGCGTGGAACTTGCAAGTGTATATATTGGGAAGCCAGATGGAGGAGCCCCTGAGATGAACCAAGGGATGTGGGTTGTCCTGGACCTGACACACGGACTCCGTGGCTACATTAACACATGCAATTACTTTTTTACTTTGCACACGCTGGGACAGGAGCTCCTCAAGAGGAAGCTGATGATGGTAGGAACAGTATGAAAAATCAAGCCACAGCTCCTATCTCAGCTGTTGAATACACGAAACAGGCCTTTCAAGTCCTCTAAGTTTGTTTACTGCCGACACGTCCCTAGTGTCCTACATGCCAAAGAAACGCAAAAATGTGGTACTCATGAGTACGTTGTATAGGGATGGGAGAATCTGTGTCCAGGAACATCAAATAACAGAAATCATAATGGATTACAACGCCACAAAAGGAATTATGGACAATTTAGACAAGCTGGTGACAGGCTACAGTTGCAAAAGAAGAACCCTACGCTGGCAACTTGTGATATTCTTCAACATCTTGGACATCTCGGCTTTGAACTCAGATTGGATCAGAGGGAAGCTCCAGAGGAGACGGCTCTTTCTCGAGCGGCTGGCCAAGGTATTGGTAAAACCTCAAATCCAGAGGGGGCAACATATTCCAGCGACCCCAGCTTTTACAGCCATGGCGAGGAGCATTCAGGAGGAGGATGCTGGTGCCCCATCCGCCCCGACCCACAGGACCAACTCCAATACAGGAAGTACATGTGAGTGATGTTGCATGTGTGTGTGTCTGACTCTCCTACCTTGGCCTGCTGTAACTATACAGTGGGGCAAAAACGTATTTAGTCAGCCACCAAGTTCTCCCACTTAAAAAGATGAGAAAGGCCTGTAATTTTCATCATAGGTACACTTCAACTATGACAGACAAAATGAGGGGAACAAATCCAGAAAATCACATTGTAGGATTTTTATGAATTTATTTGCAAATTATGGTGGAAAATAAGTAATTTGTCACCTACAAACAAGCAAGATTTCTGGCTCGCACAGACCTGTAACTTCTCCTTTAAGAGGCTCCTCTGTCCTCCACTCGTTACCTGTATTAATGGCACCTGTTTGAACTTGTTATCAGTATAAAAGACACCTGTCCACAACCTCAAACAGTCACACTCCAAACTCCACTATGGCCAAGACCAAAGTGCTGTCAAAGGACACCAGAAACAAAATTGTAGACCTGCACAAGGCTGGGAAGACTGAATCTGCAATAGGTAAGCAGCTTGGTTTGAAGAACTTGCGGCTGCTATTATCTGAGGAATCGAGAATCTGGTCTGAAAGAGGAGGTGACCCAGCTAACCAGATGTTTGTCACGGACTCTGCCTGTGCTCCTGTTCTGGAATGATCATCCTGGCTCCCGTCGGACCTTGGATTTTGTCCGACAATGTTTTTGGTGGCTCACCATGGTTCCTGATGTCTCTGCATTTGTTGCTGCCTGTACAGTGTGTGTGTCGAACAAGACTCTGCGGCAAGCTCTGGCTGGTCTCCTTCAACCCTTCCCTGTACCTCACCGCCCCTTATCGCTGGACTTCTTCACTGGTCTCCCTCCATCAGATGGCAGCACCACCATCCTCACAGTGGTGGATAGGTTTTCCAAAGCAGTCCATTTTATTCCCTTTCCTAAGTTTCCCTCAGCTAAGGAGACGGTCCAGCTCATTGTGCAGCTCATCTTCCAGATCCATGGACTGCCGGTAGGCATGGTCTCCGATCGTGGTCCTCAGTTCTTGTCCCGGTTCTGGAAGGCGCTCTGCACCCTCATTGGGTCGTCGACCAGCCTCTGGTTTTCATCCCCCCCAGCCAGTTGGAGCGAGCCAATCAATCCCTGGAGACAACTCTTCGCTGCTTCGTCCACCAATCCCATCACCTGGAGCCAGCAACTCATGTGGATGGAATATGCCTGCAACACCCTTCCCTGTTCTACTACGGCTCTCACCTTTTGAGTGTTCCCTGGGATATCAGATCCCGCTCTTCCCTGAGCAAGAGGAAGAGGCCAGCATTCCCTCGGCCCAGATGTGCGTCCGTCGCTGTCGCCGTACCTGGAAGAGAGCCCGGGCCGCTCTTCTCAATACCACCTCCAGGTATCGACAACAGGCACCGGATCCCTGTTCCCAAGGGGGGGGTATGGCTGTCCATTCAGGGCCTGGCCCTGGGGGTGGAGTCCTGCCAACTTTCCCTCCGTTTTATCAGACCTTTCCCCATCTCTAAGGTCCTTAGCCACTCTGCTGTTCACCTTCTGTTTCCCAACACTCTCATCCCACTTTCCATGTATCTAGATGTCTCGCAGCAATTTTTCTCCTGTTTCCATGTTCCCATGTTTTTCCGAAATCAAGTTTTTGGTTCTTAGTCTTCCCAGTTCTGACCTTTCTGCCTGATCTGACTCTGATCCTGCCCGCCGTCTTGTACCTGCCTGACCTGACTCTGATCCTGCCTCCCGTCTTGTTCCTCCCTGACTCTGATTTGGATTACGACCCTTTGCCTGCCTTGACTTACCTTTTGCCTGCCCCTTGAACTATAATACACTTTGAGACTTGTACTGTCTGCCTCCTGTGTCTGCATCTGGGTCTTAGTTTGAGACCTGATAGACGTAGAGGTTATAGAAAGTGTGACTGATCAATTTACCTGTTTTTGATTACCATGTCTTACTTTGGACAAAATCAAGACGTCAATATTTGTGCAATGCTTTTTCTATAAAACATCTTAAATTACAGCTCAACTTTTGCAAATTCTGAATTTAATCACTGCAAATCCTGCAATCAACTGGATACCATTTTTGTTATCGTTTGACAGCCCTAATAATAACCAATATAAGTGGTATAGTTACCTCATCCTCTTCTTGGGGTTAGGGTTATCATCAATACAGGATAACAACCTATATAAGTGGTATAGTTACCTCATCCTCTTCTTGGGGTTAGAGTTAGGGTTATCATCAATACAGGATAACAACCTATATAAGTGGTATAGTTACCTCATCCTCTTCTTGGGGTTAGAGTTAGGGTTATCATCAATACAGGATAACAACCTATATAAATGGTATAGTTACCTCATCCTCTTCTTGGGGTTAGAGTTAGGGTTATCATCAATACAGGATAACAACCTATATAAATGGTATAGTTATCATCAATCAGGATAACCTCTTCTTGGGGTTAGGTTAGGGTTATCATCAATACAGGATAACAACCTATATAAGTGGTATAGTTACCTCATCCTCTTCTTGGGGGGTTAGGGTTATCATCAATACAGGATAACAACCTATATAATGGTATAGTTACCTCATCCTCTTCTTGGGGTTAGAGTTAGGGTTATCATCAATACAGGATAACAACCTATATAAGTGGTAAGTTACCTCATCCTCTTCTTGGGGTTAGAGGGTATCCCCAGCAAGTCTCAGGGTTACCTCACTGGGGTTAGAGTTAGGGTTATCCAATACAGGATCTATATAAATGGTATAGTTACCTCATCCTCTTCTTGGGGTTAGAGTTAGGGTTATCTCAATACAGGATAACAACCGATATAATGGTCCGGTTACCTCATCCTCTTCTTGGGGTTAGAGTTAGGGTTATCATCAATACAGGTAACCCAGTATAGGTCATCCTCCTGTTGAGTTAGGGTTATCATCAATACAGGATAACAACCTATATAAAATGGTAGTTACCTCAGGAGTAGAAGACGGGGCCTGCATGGTATAGTTACCTCATCCTCTTCTTGGGGTTAGAGTTAGGGTTATCATCAATACAGGATAACAACCTATATAAATGGTATAGTTACCTCATCCTCTTCTTGGGGTTAGAGTTAGGGTTATCATCAATACAGGATAACAACCTATATAAATGGTATAGTTACCTCATCCTCTTCTTGGGGTTAGAGTTAGGGTTATCATCAATACAGGATAACAACCTATATAAAATGGTATGTTACCTCATCCTCTTCAGATGGGCAGAACTGGGGGAGGGCGCTGCGTCTAGCAGAAGCCCGGGGGGCTGACTACACGCTCACAGAACAGGCTGTGCAGTCACCTGTTGACCTGAGAAGACAGAACAGGCTGGCCAGTCGTGCAGGATCTGGCAGAAGACAAAACAGTCTGTGCAGTCGTGATCTGGAGAGGACAGAACAGGCTGGCCAGTATTGATCTGGAGAAGACAAAACAGCTGGCCAGTCGTGATCTGGAGAGGACAGAACAGGCTGGCCAGTATTGATCTGGAGAGGACAGAACAGGCTGGCCAGTAGGGATCTGGAGAGGACAGAACAGGCTGACCAGTCGTGATCTGGAGAGGACAGAACAGGCTGACCAGTCGTGATCTGGAGAGGACAAAACAGAGAAACAGAAACATATTAACCAGCTTGTTTCACATTAAGTTTCAAATACATAATTATCTATATAATGAATAATGTTATAGCTGCGGCGCAATCTTGTCTGCTTGTATTAGCCGATTACTGACTCGGTCTCAACCTTTAAGTCTTTATTGAAGACTCATCTCTTCAGTAGGTCCTAAGATTGAGTGTAGTCTGACCAAGGGGTGCGAAGGTGAACGGCCCTTGATGTCTCTGCCTGGCCGGTTCCACTCTCTCCACTGGGGTTCTCTGCCTCTGACCCTATTATGGGGGCTGAGTCACTGGCTTACTAGTAAATCCCCCTGCAGCCGGAAAATTTTCTCATGGCTTCTGGAAGGAAATGCTGTAGGAATGCTCAACCGGTGTCGCTCATGCAGCCGACAAACTTTCAACCAGTTCTCCCCATTAAGCAATGGGTCGACGTCAGGGCCAGCAATTCTCTGGTCTCTCCACCACCCGTTTACGGGGTCTGAGACGTCGAAGCCTCCAACCATTTACTCAGACAAATTGAAAACCTAGTCATTGGCGACTCCATTACCCGCAGTATTGGACTTCAAAAGAATCATCCAGCGATCGTACACTGTTTACCAGGTGGCAGGACTACCGACAGTAAGGCTAATCTGAAGATGGTGCTGGCTAAGGCTAAAACTGGAGTGTGTAGAGAGTATAGGGATATTGTTATCCATGTTGGCACCAACAATGTTAGGATGAAACAGTCAGAGATCACCAAGCACAACATAGCTTCAGCGTGAAAATCATCTTGAAAGTTGTGTCGGCATCGAGTAATTGTCTCTGGCCCCCTCCCAGTTAGGGGGAGAGATGAGCTCTACAGCAGAGTCTTACAACGCAATCGCTGGTTGAAAACTGTTTCCTACCCTCCCAAAAGATAGAATTTGTAGATAATTGTACCTTTTTTTGGGACTCAGCCACAAAAAGGACCAAGCCTGGCCTGCTGAGGAGTGACAGACTCCATCCTAGCTGGAGGGGTGCTCTCATGAACATAGACAGGACTCTAACTCCTCTAGCTCCACAATGAGATAGGGTGCAGGCCAGGCAGCAGGCTGTTTACCAGTTTAGTGGAGTCTGCCACTAGCACAGTCAGTGTAGTCAGCTCAGCTATCCCCATTGAGACCGTGTCTGTGCCTCGACCTGGGTTGGGCAAAACTAAACATGGCGGTGTTCGCTTTAGCAATGTCACTAGGATAAAGACCTCCTCCATTCCTGTCATTATTGAAAGAGATTGTGATATCTCACATCTCAAAATAATCTCGAAATAATGTTAGATCCCTCACTTCTAATGCAGTCATAGTCAATGAACTAATCACTAATCATAACCTTGATGTGATTGGCCTGACTGAAACATGGCTTAAGCCTGATGCATTTACTGTTTAATTGAGGCATCTCCTGCTGGTTACACTAGTGACCATATCCTGTGCCTCCAAAGGGGCGGAGGTGTTCCTAACATTTACGACAGCACATTTTTATTTACCCCCAAAAATGACGACTGCGTTTTGTATTTTGAGCTTCAAGTCATGAAATCTATGCAGCCTACTCAATCCTTTTTATAGCTACTGTTTACAGGCCTCCTGGGCCATATACAGCATTCCTCACTCAGTTCCCTGAATTCCTATCGGACCTTGTAGTCATGGCAGATAATATTATAATTTTGGTGACTTCAATATTCACATGAAAAAATCCACAGACCCAAAAGGCGACTCAGTGTTTTTAATCCAAACATATCGTTTGACCTACTCATTGCCACAGTCACACCCTGGATATAGTTTTGGCCCGTGGAATAAATATTGTGGATCTAAATATTTTTCCTCATAATCCTGGACTATCGGACCACCATCTTATTATGTTTGCAATCACAAAAATGTATCTACTCAGACCCCAACCAAGGATTATCAAAAGCCGTGCTATATATTCTTGGACAACCTAAACATTCCTAGATGCCCTTCCAGACTCCCCCGCCTACCCAAGGACGTCAGAGTACAAACATCAGTTAACCACCTAACTGAGGAACTCCATTTAATCTTGTGTAATACCCTAGATGCAGTCACCCCCAAAAACAAAAAACGTTTGTCACAAGAAATAAGCTCCGTGGTATACAGAAAATACCCCAAGTAGAAAAATGCCCTGAAGTAAACTTACAGAAAATACCCAAGTAGAAAAATGCCTGAAGTAAACTTACAGAAAATACCCAAGTAGAAAAATGCCCTGAAGTAAAAATACCCAAGGAAAAATGCCTGAGTAAACTTACAGAAAATTAAAAATGCCCTGAAGTAAGCTTACAGAAAATTGTAACGGAAATGGCGTTACACCAAACTGGAAGACTTCCAACTAGCTTGGACTGACAGTACTGTGCAGTATTGAAGAGCCCTCACTGCTGCTCGTTCATCCTATTTTTCCAACCTAATTGAGGAGAATGAGAACAATTCTACATTTATTTTTGATACTTTCACAAAGCTAACAAAAAAGCAGCATTCCCCAAGAGAGGATGGCTTTTACTTCAGCAGTGATGAATTCATAAACTTCGCCAAAAGATCATGATCATTAAAAATGAAATTACGGACTTCTCATTGAACCTGAATGTTTCTCCAAAGTCAGTTGTCCTGAGTCTGCACAGAACTGCCAGGACCTAGGATCAATGGAGACACTCTAGATTTGTAATCCTCTATCTATTGACACATTTATGAAAATAGTCATGGCCTCTAAACCTTCCAACTGGAACCTATTCCAATTAAACTACTGAAAGAGCTACTTCCTGTGCTTGGCCCTCCTATGATGAACATAATAAACGTTTTCTATCCACCGGATGTGTACCAAACTCACTAAAAGTGGCAGTAATAAAACCTACCTTGAAAAAGCCAAAACTTGACCCAGAACATGTCAAAAACTATCAGCCTATATCGAATCTTCCATTTCTCTCAATTTGTTATTTTTAAACAAAAATATGCCTTCCTGAAGACAAATAATGTATACAAAACACTTCGGTCTGGTTTTAGACCCAATCATAGCACTGAGACTGCACTTGTGAAGGTGGTAAATTACCTTTAAATGGTGTCAGACCAAGACTCTGTATCTGTCCTCGTGCTCCTAGACCTTAGTGCTGCTTTTGACACCATCGATCACCACATTCTTTTGGACAGATTGGAAACCCTAATTGGTCTACAGGTACAAGTTCTGGCCTGGTTTAGATCTTCTCTGTCAGAGAGATATCAGTTCGTCTCTGTGGATGGTTTGTCCTCTGACACATCAATTGCAAGTGTCGGTGTTCCTCAAGGTTCCGTTTTAGGACCACTATATATTGTACCTCTTGGTGATGTCATTAGTAACACACAATGTTAACTTTCACTGCTATGCGGACGATAAACATTGGTACTGTTATTACCACTCACTAGACTACTGTTATTACGCCTCACTAGACTACTGTTATTACCACTCACTAGACTACTGTTATTACCACTCACTAGAGTATTGTTATTACCACTCACTAGACTACTGTTATTACCACTCACCAGACTACTGTTATTACCACTCACTAGACTACTGTTATTACCACTCACTAGACTACTGTTATTACCACTCACCAGACTACTGTTATTACCACTCACTAGACTACTGATATTACCACTCACTAGACTACTGTTATTACCACTCACCAGACTACTGTTATTACCACTCACTATACTGTTATTACCACTCACTACACTACTGTTATTACCACTCACTAGACTACTGTTATTACCACTCTCTATACTGTTATTACCACTCACTAGACTACTGTTATTACCACCCAATAGACTACTGGTATTACCACTCACTAGACTACTGTTATTACCACTCACTATACTGTTACTACCACTACTGACTACTGCTATTACCACTCACTACTGTTATTACCACTCACTACTGTAGACTATTACCACTCCTAGACTACTGTTATTACCACTCGCTAGACTACTGTTATTATACTCACTAGACTACTGTTATTACCACTCTAGACTACTGTTATTACCACTCACTATACTGTTATTACCACTCACTAGACTACTGTTATTACCACTCACTAGACTACTGTTATTACCACTCACTAGACTGTTATTACCACTCACTACTACTGACTATACTGTTATTACCACTCACTAGACTAAACTAACGTTATTACCACTCACTAGACTACTGTTATTACCACTCACTAGACTACTGTTATTACCACTCACTATACTGTTACTACCACTCACTAGACTACTGCTATTACCACTCACTGGACTACTGTTACCATTACTAGACTACTGTTATTACCACTCACTAGACTACTGTTATTACCACTCACTATACTGTTATTACCACTCACTATACTGTTATTACCTGTTATTACCATTCACTAGACTACTGTTATTACCACTCACCAGACTACTGTTATTACCACTCACTAGACTACTGTTATTACCACTCGCTGGACTACTGTTATTACCACTCACTGGACTACTGTTATTACCACTCACTATACTGTTATTACCACTCACTAGACTACTGTTATTACCACTCACTAGACTACTGTTATTACCACTCACTAGACTACTGTTATTACCACTCACTAGACTACTGTTATTACCACTCACTAGACTACTGTTATTACCACTCTCTACTGTTATTAGACTGTTATTACCACTCACTAGACTACTGTTATTCACTAGACACTGTTATTACCACTCACTAGACTACTGTTATTACCACTCACTAGACTACTGTTATTACCACTCACTAGACTACTGTTATTACCACTCTCACTAGACTACTGTTATTACTGTTGTTACCACTCACTAGACTACTGTTATTACCACTCACTAGACTACTGTTATTACCACTCACTATACTGTTATTACCACTCACTAGACTACTGTTATTACCACTCACTACACTACTGTTATTACCACTCACTAGACTACTGTTATTACCACTCACTATACTGTTACTACCACTCACTAGACTACTGTTATTACCACTCACTACTGTTATTACCACTCACTATACTGTTATTAACACTCACTAGACTACTGTTATTACCACTCACTAGACTACTGTTATTACCACTCACTAGACTACTGTTATTAGACTACTGTTATTCACTCAATAGACTACTGTTATTACTCACTATACACTAGACTACTGTTAATACCACTCACTAGACTACTGTTATTACCACTCACTAGACTACTGTTATTACTAGACTGTTATTACCACTCACTATACTACTGTTATTACCACACTAGACTACTGTTATTACCACTCACTATACTGTTATTACCCACTCACTAAACTGTTATTACCACTCACTAGACTACTGGTATTACCACTCACTAGACTACTGTTATTACCACTCACTAGACTCACTGACTACTGCTATTACCACTCACTATACTGTTATTACCACTCACTATACTGTTATTACCATTCACTAGACTACTGTTATTACCACTCACTAGACTACTGTTATTACCACTCAATAGACTACTGTTATTACCACTCACTATACTGTTATTACCACTCAATAGACTACTGTTATTACCACTCACTAGACTACTGTTATTACCACTCACTAGACTACTGTTATTACCACTCACTATACTGTTATTACCACTCACTATACTACTGTTATTACCACTCACTAGTTATTAACACTCACTAAACTAATGTTATTACCACTCACTAGACTACTGTTATTACCACTCACTAGTTATTACCACTCACTAGTTATTACTCACTATACTGTTATTCACTAGACTACTGTTATTACCACTCACTAGACTACTGTTATTACCACTCACCAGACTACTGTTATTACCACTCACTAGATTACCACTCACTATACTTTTATTACCACTCACTAGACTACTGTTATTACCACTCACTAGACTACTGTTATTACCACTCACTAGACTACTGTTATTACCACTCACTGTTATTACCAGACTACTGTTATTACCACTCACTAGACTACTGTTATTACCACTCACTAGACTACTGTTATTACCACTCACTAGACTACTGTTATTACCACTCACTAGACTACTGTTATTACCACTCACTAGACTACTGTTATTACCACTCACTAGACTACCACTAGACTACTGTTATTACCACTCACTATACTGTTATTACCACTCACTAGACTACTGTTATTACCACTCACTAGACTACTGTTATTAACACTCACTAGACTACTGTTATTACCACACACTATACTGTTATTACCACTCACTATACTGTTATTACCACTCACTAGACTACTGTTATTACCACTCACCAGACTACTGTTATTACCACTCGCTAGACTACTGTTATTACCACACACTATACTGTTATTACCACTCACTATACTGTTATTACCACTCACTAGACTACTGTTATTACCACCCAATAGACTACTGTTATTACCACTCACTAGACTACTGTTATTACCACTCACTAGACTACTGTCATTACCACTCACTATACTGTTATTACCACTCACTATACTGTTATTACCACTCACTAGACTACTGTTATTACCACTCACTACTACTGTTATTACCACTCACTAGACTACTGTTATTACCACTCACTAGACTACTGTTATTACCACTCACTCACTAGACTACTGTTATTACCACTCACTAGACTACTGTTATTACCACTCACTAGACTACTGTTATTACCACTCACTAGACTACTGTTATTACCACTCACTAGACTACTGTTATTACCACTCACTGGACTACTGTTATTACCACTCACTATACTACACTACTGTTATTACCACTCACTAGACTACTGTTATTACCACTCTAGACTACTGTTATTACCACTCAATATACTACTGTTATTACCACTCACTATAGACTACTGTTATTACCACTCACTAGACTACTGTTATTACCACACTAGACTACTGTTATTACCACTCACTAGACTACTGTTATTACCACTCACTGTAGACTCACTAGACTACTGTATTACCACTCACTAGACTACTGTTATTACCACTCACTAGACTACTGTTATTACCACTCACTATACTGTTATTACCACTCACTATACTGTTATTACCACTCACCAGACTACTGTTATTACCACTCACTAGACTACTGTTATTACCACTCACCAGACTACTGTTATTACCACTCACTATACTACCACTCACTGTTATTACCACTCACTAGACTACTGTTATTACCACTCACTAGACTACTGTTATTACCACTCACTAGACTGTTATTACCACTCACTAGACTACTGTTATTACCACCACTCACTCACTAGACTGTTATTACCACTCACTGGACTACTGTTATTACCACTCACTAGACTACTGTTATTACCTCACTCACTGTTATTACCACTCACTATACTGTTATTACCACTCCTATAGACTACTGTTATTACCACTCACTGGACTACTGTTATTACCACTCACTAGACTACTGTTATTACCACTCACTAGACTACTGTTATTACCACTCACTGGACTACTGTTATTACCACTCACTAGACTACTGTTATTACCACTCACTAGACTACTGTTATTACCACTCACTAGACTACTGTTATTACTCCACTCACTAGACTACTGTTATTACCACTCACTAGACTACTGTTATTACCACTCACTATACTACTGTTATTACCACTCACTGGACTACTGTTATTACCACTCCTAGACTACTGTTATTACCACTCACTGACTACTGTTTACCACTCACTAGACTACTGTTATTACCACTCACTATACTGACTACTGTTATTACCACTCACTACTGTTATTACCACTCACTAGACTACTGTTATTACCACTCACTAGACTACTGTTATTACCACTCACTATACTGTTATTACCACTCACTAGACTACTGTTATACCACTCACTAGACTACTACCACTCACTAGACTGCTGTTATTACCACTCACTATACTGTTATTACCACTCACTAGACTACTGTTATTACCACTCACTAGACTACTGTTATTACCACTCACTGGACTACTGTTATTACCACTCACTAGACTACTGTTATTACCACTCACTAGACTACTGTTATTACCACTAGACTACTGTTATTACCACTCACTAGACTACTGTTATTACCACTCACTATACTGTTATTACCACTCACTAGACTACTGTTATTACCACTCACTAGACTACTGTTATTACCACTCACTATACTGTTATTACCCTACTATACTTTTTACTAGACTACTGTTATTACCACTCACTAGACTACTGTTATTACCACTCACTAGACTACTGTTATTACCTTTCACTATACTGTTATTACCACTCACTATACTGTTATTACCACTCACTAGACTACTGTTATTACCACTCACTATACTGTTATTACCACTCACTAGACTACTGTTATTACCACTCACTACTACTGACTACTGTTATTACCACTCACTATGACTACTGTTATTACCACTCTCTAGACTACTGTTATTACCACTCACTAGACTACTGTTATTACCACTCACTAGACTGTTATTACCACTCACAGACTACTGTTATTACCACTCACTATACTGTTATTACCACTCACTAGACTACTGTTATTACCACTCACTAGACTACTGTTATTACCACTCACAGACTACTGTTATTACCACTCACTACTACTGTTATTACCACTCACTGTTATTACCACTCACTAGACTACTGTTATTACCACTCACTATAGACTACTACTGTTATTACCACTCACTAGACTACTGTTATTACCACTCACTAGACTACTGTTATTACCACTCCTAGACTACTGTTATTACCTCACTAGACTACTGTTATTACCACTCACTAGACTACTGTTATTACCACTCACTAGACTACTGTTATTACCACTCACTAGACTACTGTTATTACCACTCACCAGACTACTGTTATTACCACTCACTATACTGTTATTACCACTCACTATAGACTAATGTTATTACCACTCACTAGACTACTGTTATTACCACTCACTAGACTACTGTTATTACCACTCACTAGACTACTGACTACTGTTATTACCACTCACTACTACTGTTATTACCACTCACTACTGACTATACTGTTATTTACCACTCACTAGACTACTGTTATTACCACTCACTAGACTACTGTTATTACCACTCACTAGACTACTGTTATTACCACTCACTAGACTACTGTTATTACCACTCACTATACTGTTATTACCACTCACTAGACTACTGTTATTACCACTCACTAGACTACTGTTATTACCACTCACTAGACTACTGTTATTACCACTCACGATACTGTTATTAGACTACTGTTATTACCACTCACTAGACTACTGTTATTACCACTCACTAGACTACTGTTATTACCACTCACTAGACTACTGTTATTACCACTCACTAGACTACTGTTATTACCACTGTTATTACCACTCACTATACTAGACTACTGTTAGACTACTGTTATTACCACTCACCAGACTACTGTTATTACCACTCACACTAGACTACTGTTATTACCACTCACTAGACTACTGTTATTACCACTCACTATACTGTTATTACCACTCACTAGACTACTGTTATTACCACTCACTAGACTACTGTTATTACCACTCACTAGACTACTGTTATTACCACTCACTAGACTACTGTTATTACCACTCACTAGACTACCACTCACTAGACTACTGTTATTACCACTCACCAGACTACTGTTATTACCACTCACTAGACTACTGTTATTACCACTCACTACTGTTATTACCACTCACTATACTGTTATTACCACTCACTAGACTACTGTTATTACCACTCATAGACTACTGTTATTACCACTTACTCGTATTACCACTCACTAGACTACTGTTATTACCACTCACTAGACTACTGTTATTACCATTACTACACTCACTAGACTACTGTTATTTACGGTGGACTACTGTTATTACCACTCACTAGACTACTCACTTACTGTTATTACCACTCACTAGACTACTGTTATTACCACTCACTATAGACTACTGTTATTACCACTCACTAGACTACTGTTATTACCACTCACTAGACTACTGTTATTACCACTCACTAGACTACTGTTATTACCACTCACTATACTGTTATTACTATACTACTACTCACTCACTATACTGTTATTACCACTCACTACTACTGTTATTACCACTCACTGGACTACTGTTATTACTA
>NC_056452.1:1660021-1679906 GCF_018296145.1 Oncorhynchus tshawytscha
CTAACTGTTACACAAATGCTTGTTTTGCTATGGTTGAGAAGCATATTTTGAAAATCTGAGATGACAGTGTTGACAGAATAATTTTGCACGCCCAATTTTTCAGTTTTTGATATGATAAAAAAGTTTGAAATATCCAATAAATGTCGTTCCACTTCATGATTGTGTCCCACTTGTTGTTGATTCTTCACAAAAAAATACAGTTTTATATCTTCATGTTTGAAGCCTGAAATGTGGCAAAAGGTCGCAAAGTTCAAGGGGGCCGAATACTTTCGCAAGGCACTGTATATACTGTACTCTATATCATCTACTGCATCTTTATGTAATACATGTATCACTAGCCACTTTAACTATGCCACTTTGTTTACATACTCATCTCATATGTATATACTGTACTCGATACCATCTACTGTATCTTGCCTATGCCGCTCTGTACCATCACTCATTCATATATCTTTATGTACATGTTCTTTATCCCCTTACACTTGTGTGTATAAGACAGTAGTTTTGGAATTGTTAGTTAGATTACTTGTTGGTTATTACTGCATTGTCTGAACTAGAAGCACAAGCATTTCGCTACACTCGCATTAACATCTGCTAACCATGTGTATGTGACAAATAAAATTTGATTTGATTTTGATTTTAATATATGCATATTATTATTAGTATTGGATAGAAAACACTCTAACGTTTCCAAAACTGTCAAAATATTGTCTGTGAGTATAACAGAACTGATATTGCAGGCGAAACCCTGAGGAAAATCAAATCAGGAAGTGTCTTCTATTTTGAATGTTCCATGTTCCATAGCCTCCCTTTGCTCCATTTAAAGGGATATGAACCAGATTATTTTTCCTTTCGCTTCCTCAAGGTGTCAAAAGTCTTCAGACATAGTTTCAGGCTTTTATTTTGAAAAATGAGCCAGAACAATAACATCGCGTCAAGTGGTCACATGAGTTTTGCTCGCGCAACAGAGTTTGGATAGGTATTGCTTTTCCCTCTCCTACTGTGAAAGACATTTGCGGTTGATATATTATCGATTATATATTTTAAAAACAACCTGAGGATTGATTATAAAAAACTTTGACATGTTTCTGTGGACATTATGGAAACTATTTGGAATTTGTCTGCGTTGTCGTGATCGCTCTTTCCTGTGGATTTCTGAACATAACGAGACAAACAAATGGAGGTATTTCGGATCTAAAAATAATCTTTATGGAACAAAAGGAACATTTGTTGTGTAACTGGGAGTCTCGTGAGTGAAAACATCCGAAGATCATCAAAGGTAAACAAATAATTTGATTGCTTTTCTGATTGTCGTGACCGAGCTACCTAATGCTAAGTGTACTTAATGTTTATCGTGCGATTGATAAACTTACACAAACGCTTGGATTCAAAAACTGACACGACAGGTGGATTAACAAAGGCTAAACTGTGTTTTCCTAAATTGCACTTGTGATTTCATGAATATAAATATTTATAGTAATATTGTATGTAGCGGGTTGTTGATGACACATCTCGATATCGGGATTGCAGCCATAACAAGTTAATGCAACCGCTGTGTCAGATTTTTTTAAAACTTTACGGAAAAAGCATAATCTGAGAACGGCGCTCAGAGCCCAATCCAGCCAGAGAAATATCCGCCATTTTGGAGTCAACAGAAGTTAGAAATAACACCATAAATGTTCACTTACCTTTGATGATCTTCATCAGAAGGCACTCCCAGGATTCCCAGTTCGACAATAAATTACTGATTTGTTCCATAAAGTCCATCATTTATGTCCAAATAGCCACTTGTTGTTAGCGTGTTCAGCCCAGTAATCCATCTTCATGAGGTGCAGGCACTTCATCCAGACAAAAACTCGAAAAGTTCCGTTACAGTCCTTTAGAAACATGTCAAACGATGTATGGAATCAATCTTTAGGATGTTTTTAACATAACATCAATAACGTTCCAACCAGAGAATTCCTATATCTGAAGAGAAAGACTGGAACGAGAGGTAACTCTGTCGGGAGCGCATGTCATGAGACAAAGGCACTATGCCAGACCACTGACTCAAACAGGTCTCATGAGCCCCTCCTTTATAGTAGAATCCTCATTCAAGTTTCTAAAGACGGTTGACATCTAGTGGAAGCCGTAGGAAGTGCAACTTGACGCCATAGACACTGTGTATTTGGTAGGCCAAGCTTTGAAAAACTACAAACCTCAGATGTCCCACTTCCTGAACACCGGGAAGTGTTTATGAGCAAACCTACACATCCCCCGACTCTTACCAGAAACCGCCGTCTGATCCATTCGTAATATGGGGAAGCCGTCTGGTTGAATAGCAGAGTCAAATGTTTTGTCAGTAAGACACGTCTCAGTAAAAACAAAGACGCAGCATTCCCTACATAAGGGACTCTTGTGGCAGCAAATGGACAGTCACTTACTAGACATCTGCGGGTGCTATTTAAATAGGCCGATGGCCTCAGGCCACCCCCCAAGGCCTGGTCTTCTGGGAAGTCAAAAAATAATGTTTCCAGGACACTCAGTTTCTGAGATATATATATATATATATATATTTAAACTTTTTTTCTGCTGTACCGGAAATTCCACCAGATGGCAACTGACTGTATATGGCAAATGAACATTTCATAACCAAATGGACATGGCCGTTTCTCGTAAACGGAACAGACTTCAAAGACGAAACTCAGTGAGCACAGGGGTGGCTAAATGTACTTTTAACTCAGAGACAAGATTGCGTCGAGGCCACAACGCTCTTAATGTACATTTTGTAGGATTAAAGGTCGAAAATGGCAATACTGAGCTAATTTTACCACTTCACGTCAAATTATATAAACCTACGGTGAAAGGAAGAATAGAACCAGCCATTTATCTATCGTAGTTCACAAGAAATCATACATTTCATGATGCTAAAACGTTTTTTTTAATAAAACAAGTTTTATTTTGTTATAGATCCAGTTGAGGCGCTTTAAGGCGGGTTTTTGTGATTTCTATACTCACACACACACAGCCAAGATGGAGTAACACAGTGTGAGGCTTACAGACACACAGAGCCTGCAATAGTTACCACCGTTCGAGCCATCAAAGAACCATCAGACCTAGAACTCTGAAACTTTATAAACCTGTTCTAAAGCTTATGTCGGGAGTGCACAATGAGTTATGTGGCTCTAAAAGGTTGAGAAACAGCCTCGTCCATTTGCAATATCTTCAATTCATTTTTAACTTCTCAAAAATGACAACATTTAGAAAAGTCCAAGAATCACAAGACAAGGTGCATTGAAACCGCCTAAGCCCATAGAGACGGAACCTACAAGTTTCTGTCCGAAAGCTCTTTCAGGGACCCCATAGCAACGCTGGAAAAAGTGCATTTACAGCACTAATTAACATCGCTGCTCGGGCCGAAACTCGGGATTTGGGGTCGCCTCAGCTAGGCCTACACATAATGTCAGAACTGGACCCACAGCTAGAACGTAACTGCGTGTTTTATCAGAAGGCGCTGTGAATTTAGGGCCGGCTCTGAAATATATGATAGTTGGCTTCTAAACGAGTTGGACAAAGTGGATTTGGTATCAGTATGTACAAGTATCTGTTTGGTGTCAGTATGATATCTTATTGACTGATGGATGGCTGACTTAATGGCTGACTATCCATTTCCAATAAGTTTAAATAGTGACTTACCATCACCAAGTGGACAGGCTGAAATCAACACTCAAAGTGTTGGCATATGGCATCACCGTAGACACCAGGTCGTGCCGAGTTTAACGAGTAGCCCCACTTGACCGTAGCTTGCTAGGTCTGACCGCAGCGACTGTGCAAATAGTATCAATCTGTCATCAATGACAATCCATCAGGCCACTATTATGATTACCTGTGGTAATTTTAAGCTTCCTGGTACAACCGGAAGTTGTTAAATTGACCCTAAAAGAAAAAAAAATTCACTCGGTGAAAAACAGTTAGTGAAAAACATTGCATTAAAAGTTATTTAGGTCATAGGGGCAGTATCTATTTCCAATAAGTTTAAACAGTGATTTACCATCACCAAATGGACAGGCTGAAATCAACACCAACAAGAGATGGAGAGGAACCACTATCACTACTCGGCCATCCCGAGTTCAACGAGCCAGACAATTGGGCATTTCAGCAATATATTAGGGCATGTCCAATTCGTGATGGTAAATGCCCATTGTAAAGTATTGCTAATGGACAGTGTACATTTCCAATACATTTAATTAGGGATTTACCATCACGAATTGAACATGCCCTAATGACAGGCTGAAATCAACACCAACGAGCAATGGAGAGGAACCACTCTCACTGCTAGGCCATCTCGAGTTCAATGAGCCAGACAATTGGGCATTTCAGCAATATATTAGAGCATGTGCAATTCGTGACGGTAAATGCCCATTGTAATAGATTGCTAATGGACTGTGTCCAATACACATAATACATTGCCAGTCTTAACACGTTGCAGTTGGACAGTGTCCATTGCCAATATATAGCTATTGTACAGTGTCCATTTCGTATATTCTATATTGTCAGTGTGAACATGCTCTTCTGAAAATTGACAGTGTCCATTGCCAAGGACTTCCCATTATGAAATGAACATGCTGAATCAACACCAATGACACATTCTGACTTCCTATGATCAAACATGACAAATAGACCTTCTAGGTCTTATGGACAAACTCGCATAAAATAAGACAAATGTATGTTCATACGGTTCCTACATATGGAAGATTTTGAATATTTCACCCTTGAGACCTGACTTTCTGACCATTTAGCAAATGAAATCCTACGGTGGAGCGCGCTCAACACCTTTTGGATTTTTGGTTTATTACACCCAGCATTTGACATGTTCCGCTTCCAATATGTTTTTAACCAACTGCCACCCAATTGAGTAGTATTTGCGATTGTGTATATGGTTGGCCCAATGCCAATAAGATGCCATTCATTTTTGTCCATTTCATGGGGGTCGTCCCTTACCTGAAGTCCTTTGTGCAATTGAAGCCTTGCTCTGAGTTCACCAAGTTTATTTTCCAGCGATTGTCCAGCGGAAGCCATCAGAACGAATCTGTTAGGCAGGCATTTGATTTTTCAATTTCCTGTTTTTTCACAGGACCTCCTATGTGTGCACGTGCTTTGTCGTGGAACAGTTTCATTTCAATAATAATGTTTTTGTTTCTCAAATTCATTGTCACGTGATTAAATCATAAAAATCGGAATAAAACTTATACAAATCTAAAAGATAAAATGCAGCTAATGCAAGACCACCAGCCTTTGGCAGCTATAGAGTGCATGGAACTCAAAGATAGCCTATAGGCCAATGTAGCTGTAGGCCTATAAAGTAAAATACATAGGCCTATAGCAAGGGGTGAAAGTAGATTTAATTTCTTCCTGGTATGAGAACTTGCAACATTGATTGTATCAACTAGCCTATTCCAGGACATCAGAGTTTCCTTTGCCAGGGAGCTCAAATCAAATCAAATCAAATTTTATTTGTCACATACACATGGTTAGCAGATGTTAATGCGAGTGTAGCAAAATGCTTGTGCTTCTAGTTCCGACAATGCAGTAATAACCAACAAGTAATCTAACTAACAATTCCAAAACTACTGTCTTATACACAGTGTAAGGGGATAAAGAATATGTACATAAGGATATATGAATGAGTGATGGTACAGAGCAGCATAGGCAAGATACAGTAGATGGTATCGAGTACAGTATATACATATGAGATGAGTATGTAAACAAAGTGGCATAGTTAAAGTGGCTAGTGATACATGTATTACATAAGGATGCAGTCGATGATATAGAGTACAGTATATACGTATGCATATGAGATGAATAATGTAGGGTAAGTAACATTATATAAGGTAGCATTGTTTAAAGTGGCTAGTGATATATTACATCATTTCCCATCAATCCCATTATTAAAGTGGCTGGAGTTGAGTCAGTGTCAGTGTCAGTGTGTTGGCAGCAGCCACTCAATGTTAGTGGTGGCTGTTTAACAGTCTGATGGCCTTGAGATAGAAGCTGTTTTTCAGTCTCTCGGTCCCAGCTTTGATGCACCTGTACTGACCTCGCCTTCTGGATGATAGCGGGGTGAACAGGCAGTGGCTCGGGTGGTTGATGTCCTTGATGATCTTTATGGCCTTCCTGTAACATCGGGTGGTGTAGGTGTCCTGGAGGGCAGGTAGTTTGCCCCCGGTGATGCGTTGTGCAGACCTCACTACCCTCTGGAGAGCCTTACGGTTGAGGGCGGAGCAGTTTCCGTACCAGGCGGTGATACAGCCCGCCAGGATGCTCTCGATTGTGCATCTGTAGAAGTTTGTGAGTGCTTTTGGTGACAAGTCGAATTTCTTCAGCCTACTGAGGTTGAAGAGGCGCTGCTGCGCCTTCTTCACGATGCTGTCTGTGTGAGTGGACCAATTCAGTTTGTCTGTGATGTGTATGCCTAGGAACTTAAAACTTACGACCCTCTCCACTACTGTTCCATCGATGTGGATAGGGGGGTGTTCCCTCTGCTGTTTCCTGAAGTCCACAATCATCTCCTTAGTTTTGTTGACGTTGAGTGTGAGGTTATTTTCCTGACACCACACTCCGAGGGCCCTCACCTCCTCCCTGTAGGCCGTCTCGTCGTTGTTGGTAATCAAGCCTACCACTGTTGTGTCGTCCGCAAACTTGATGATTGAGTTGGAGGCGCGCGTGGCCACGCAGTCGTGGGTGAACAGGGAGTACAGGAGAGGGCTCAGAACGCACCCTTGTGGGGCCCCAGTGTTGAGGATCAGCGGGGAGGAGATGTTGTTGCCTACCCTCACCACCTGGGGGCGGCCCGTCAGGAAGTCCAGTACCCAGTTGCACAGGGCGGTGTCGAGACCCAGGGTCTCGAGCTTGATGACGAGCATGGAGGGTACTATGGTGTTGAATGCCAAGCTGTAGTCGATGAACAGCATTCTCACATAGGTATTCCTCTTGTCCAGATGGGTTAGGGCAGTGTGCGGTGTGGTTGAGATTGCATCGTCTGTGGACCTATTTGGGCGGTAAGCAAATTGGAGTGGGTCTAGGGTGTCAGGTAGGGTGGAGGTGATATGGTCCTTGACTAGTCTCTCAAAGCACTTCATGATGACGGAAGTGAGTGCTACGGGGCAGTAGTCGTTTAGCTCAGTTACCTTAGCTTTCTTGGGAACAGGAACAATGGTGGCCCTCTTGAAGCATGTGGGAACAGCAGACTGGTATAGGGATTGATTGAATATGTCCGTAAACACACCGGCCAGCTGGTCTGCGCATGCTCTGAGGGCGCAGCTGGGGATGCCGTCTGGGCCTGCAGCCTTGCGAGGGTTAACACGTTTAAATGTTTTCCTCACCTCGGCTGCAGTGAAGGAGAGACCGCATGTTTTCGTTGCAGGCCGTGTCAGTGGCACTGTATTGTCCTCAAAGCGGGCAAAAAAGTTATTTAGTCTGCCTGGGAGCAAGACATCCTGGTCCGTGACTGGGCTGGATTTCTTCCTGTAGTCTGTGATTGACTGTAGACCCTGCCACATGCCTCTTGTGTCTGAGCCGTTGAATTGAGATTCTACTTTGTCTCTGTACTGACGCTTAGCTTGTTTGATAGCCTTGCGGAGGGAATAGCTGCACTGTTTGTATTCAGTCATGTTACCAGACACCTTGCCCTGATTAAAAGCAGTGGTTCGCGCTTTCAGTTTCACGCGAATGCTGCCATCAATCCACGGTTTCTGGTTAGGGAATGTTTTAATCGTTGATATGGGAACGACATCTTCAACGCACGTTCTAATGAACTCGCACACCGAATCAGCGTATTCGTCAATATTGTTATCTGACGCAATACGAAACATATCCCAGTCCACGTGATGGAAGCAGTCTTGGAGTGTGGAGTTAGCTTGGTCGGACCAGCGTTGGACAGACCTCAGCGTGGGAGCCTCTTGTTTTAGTTTCTGTCTGTAGGCAGGGATCAACAAAATGGAGTCGTGGTCAGCTTTTCCGAAAGGGGGGCGGGGCAGGTCCTTATATGCGTCGCGGACGTTAGAGTAACCATGATCCAAGGTCTTTCCACCCCTGGTTGCGCAATCGATATGCTGATAAAATTTAGGGAGTCTTGTTTTCAGATTAGCCTTGTTAAAATCCCCAGCTACAATGAATGCAGCCTCCGGATAAATGGTTTCCAGTTTGCAGAGGGTTAAATAAAGTTCGTTCAGAGCCATCGATGTGTCTGCTTGGGGTGGGATATATACGGCTGTGATTATAATCGAAGAGAATTCTCTTGGTAGATAATGCGGTCTACATTTGATTGTGAGGGATTCTAAATCAGGTGAACAGAAGGATTTGAGTTCCTGTGTGTTTCTTTCATCACACCATGTCACATTAGCCATAAGGCATACGCCCCCGCCCCTCTTCTTTCCAGAAAGACGTTTGTTTCTGTCCGCACGATGCGTGCAGAAACCCGCTGGCTGCACCGCCTCGGATAGCGTCTCTCCAGTGAGCCATGTTTTCGTGAAGCAAAGAACGTTACAGTCTCTGATGTCCCTCTGGAATGCTACCCTTGCTCGGATTTCATCAACCTTGTTGTCAAGAGACTGGACATTGGCAAGAAGAATGCTAGGGAGTGGTGCACGGTGTGCCCGTCTCCGGAGTCTGACCAGAAGACCGCCTCGTTTCCCTCTTTTTCGGAGTTGTTTTTTTGGGTCGCTGCATGGAATCCACTCCGTTGTCCTGTTTGTAAGGCAGAACACAGGATCCGCGTCGCGAAAAACATATTCTTGGTCGTACTGATGGTGAGTTGACGCTGATCTTATATTCAGTAGTTCTTCTCGAATGTATGTAATGAAACCTAAGATGACCTGGGGTACTAATGTAAGAAATAACACGTAAAAAAACAAAAAACTGCATAGTTTCCTTGGAACGCGAAGCGAGGCGGCCATCTCTGTCGGCGCAGGAAGTGACCAAGGCTCGGGGCAGACAGCTGTTTTTGCGTGGCTCATTTCACAGTGGTTTCAGAGTCCCGCAATAAGAGCTACGATGCTAATATTTCTATAAACTATTCAGAATTGTAATCTGTTGGTGTCACTGGGTAAGCTGATATCCCATTTCATGGACCCAAGATCCACAGGTAAGGCTGTATATTGCAATATGAATGTCAATACATTATTTTGGTCACAGATGCCGCCCCCTAAAAAAACAACTTGGGGTGTGGATCAGGAAACCAGTCAGTTTCTGGTGTGACCACAAATTGCCTCATGCAGCACAATAGTTCTCATTCGCATAGAGTTGATCAGGCTGTTGATTGTGGCCTGTGGAATGTTCTCCCACTCCTCTTCAATGGCTGTGCGAAGTTGCTGGATATTTGTGGGAATTGGAACACGCTGTTATACTCATCGATCCAGAGCATCCCAAATGTGCTCAAGGGTGGCATGTCTGGTGAGCATGTTGGCCATGGAAGAACTGGGATATTTTCAGCTTCCAGGAATTGTGTACAGATCCTTGCGACATGGGGCTGTGCATTATCATACTGAATAGCGGCGGTCAGTGCCGTTTAAGATGAGGACAATTTTTTTAATGAGCTTGGTCTTATTTCTATTACAGTATATTAGATGACTCTCATTCATATTACATTCACCCAGTTCAATGTAACAGCGATAGGTTTAGGCTACTACATGACACTACTATATTTGAGTACTGCATGATATTCGAATAAACCATTTTTCCCTAGGCTATGAATGAAAGTTTACAACGTAGGTGCACAAAGGTCGAGAGACAAATTTGAAGTGACAGAAAGTGACACATGGACAGACAATACCGCCTTGCACACTCTTGCCTGCATCTAGCTGATGATATAGGGTGAAAACAGAATCGGCAGAATAAATACAACCCTGATTACATGTAAACCCAGTTCACTTTCATAGTAGCAACATTGTATTCCTTCTCGCATCTATGTGCTCTCCTCCTCCCTTCACTTGTGGACTTCAATGCACAACACATCAGCTGTATGTGACCATGCGAAAAAACCTTTCCAAGCCAAACCGCTAGACACAGCCTACATTGTTGTCACCATATTGGCTAAAGTAACATCATAGTCAGCATAGCTAATAGAACTGATGCGTTACTAAACCCACTAAAACCATGCAGTAACGTCACAGTGTACAGTCAGTAAGCAGTTACACCGGCGGGCCCTGGTGGAAATAATACCAAAAGCTTACCTTGATTTGAAGAGAAGAGTTCCAGTGTTGTGTTGGAAAGTCATAGCCAGCTAGCTAACATAGCATCCATCTGTTTTAGCAGGGTGTTTCAGGAGGCTAAACTAGCTAGCTGCATTTACTAGCTAAGTGAAACTGAAAAAATGACATTTTCTCTATTTCTCTCTTGCTTCACCTTCTCTCTCTCTTTTGAGTCAACCACTTACCACATTTTTTACACTGCAGTGCGATCTAGCAGTAACTTATGCTTTCAGAACTATATTAATTATCTGATCCATTGATTGGGTGGACAACACCCAAGCATCTGTTATGCTGCAAGAGCTCTGATAGGCTGGAGGATGTCCTCCAGAAGTTGTTATAATTACTGTGTAAGTCTATGGAAGGAGGTGAGAACCATGAGCCTCATAAGTTTTGTATTGAAGTCAATGTACCCAGAGGAGGACAGAAGCTAGCTGTCCTCCGGCTATACCATGGTGCATCCCTACAAAGTGCTGTTGAGGCTACCTTCTTTGAAAAATAGTGTGTTTTAATAAATTATTTAGTGGTGTGGTTATATTTAGTATAGTTTTGTCTAAAAAGGACAACTTTAATGTTTTACCATTTAAATTTGTTTATGAAATTCACTGAGGATGGTCCTCCCCTTCCTCCTTTGGGGAGCCTCCGCTGATGCTGAAACATGAGGTGATTGCGGCGGATGAATGGCACTCAAATGGGCCTCAGAATCTCATCACGGTATATGTGTGCATTCAAATTGCCATCGATAAAATGCTGTTGTGTTAGATGTCTGTAGCTTATGCCTGCCCATACCATAACCCCACCACCACTACCACAGGGCACTCTGTTCACAACGTTGACATCAGCAAACAGCTCGCCCACATGACACCATACACTCTGTCTGTCATCTGCCCGGTACAGTTGAAACCGGGATTAAGCCGTGAAGAGCTCAATTATCCAGCATGCCAGTGACCATCTTAGGTGAGAATTAGCCCACTAAAGTCTGTTACGACGCCAAATTGCAGTCAGGTCAAAACCCTGGTTAGGGCGACAAGCACACAGATGAGCTTTCCTGAGATGGTTTCTGACAGCTTGTGCAGAACATCTTCGGTTGTGCAAACCCACAGTTTCATCAGATGTCCGGATGGCTGGTCTCAGACGATCCCGCAGGTGAAGAAGCTGGATGACGAAGCCTGATATGGAGGTCCTGGGTTGGCGTAATTACACACGGTCTGCGGTTGTGAGGGCAGCTGGACGTACTGCAAAATTTTCTAAAACAACATAGGTGGCTTATGGTAGAGAAATTAACATTCAATTATCTGGCAACAGCTCTGCTGGACATGCCTGCAGTCAGCATGTCAATTGCACGCTCCTTCAAAACTTGAGACATCTGTCGCATTGTGTTGTGTGACAAATCTGCATATTTTAGAGTGGTCATATATTGCCCCCAGCATAGGGTGCACCTGTGACATGATCATGCTTTTAAATCAGCTTTTTCATATACCACATGTAATGTTCTGACCTTAGTACCTTTGTTATGTCTTTGTTTTAGTATGGTCAGGGCGTGAGTTGGGTGGGTTGTCTATGTTCCGTTTTCTATGTTGTGTTTTGCGTTTGGCCTGGTCTGGTTCTCAATCAGAGGCAGGTGTCGTTAGTTGTCTCTGATTAAGAATCATAGGTAGACTTTTCCCACTTGTGTTTCGTGGGTGTTTAATTTCACGTGTCGTTCATTGTTTTGTTTCAGTGTTCGATTGTTTTAATCAAGAGCATGAACACGTACCACGCTGCGCATTGGTCCTCCGATCCTTACTACTCCTCCTCGTCAGAAGATGGCTTATCTGTCAAGTGTATGGCTTATCTTGGCAAAGGAGAAAAGCTCACTAACAGGAATGTAAACAAGCTTGTGCACACAATTTGAGAGACATAAGCTTTTTGTGAGTATAAAATATTTCTGGGATCTTTTTTTTTCAGCTCCAAAAATATGGGACCAACACTTTATATGTTGCATTTATATTTTTGTTCAGTGTCAGTATATCCACAGAGTGATTTCAACTGATTTCTTATGTGTTTGTGTCAAATTAACCAATTGTCTTTTGTTTAATTTATTTAACAACATTCTGACCTTTTTTTTAGCATTATTTAGTCCAAATCTGGCATGATTGCAATGTTTTATCCGTTTGCATGACTTTCAATTGGGGACTTGTATTTTGAAGGCGAAATGCACTTTCCACTATTGTGGCTAATCCTTATTGTGGCTCGCTTCACATAGTTGTGAATGCCGAAGTCAGTTACTTCCCTGATTTTAATGGACAAGTTCGCTTTGCATGGCCCGGTGCCTTGGTTAGGCAGAGTTTGTAGATTTTAGACAATTCAATTGGTCCATAAGTAAAATCTCCACCCACCCGGGGGACCGGGCCATGCAAAACAAACTCGCCCAATGTCTATGGTTGGTTCCCGCAGCTGTAGCCTATCACATGCCTTCAGCAGTATCTAAGGTGGCCAATTGTTTCCACCCAACTCTATTTTACTTGGAGAAGGATATCAGCCTACATGAAAAATTACTTTTTAGATTGGCAGTAACAATCTGGATGTCACCAAGATAGTCTACTGCTCAATGGAGGGAGTAGGCTATGTGCTGCAAGGCAAGGGACAGTCTGGAGCCAACATCAGTTATTGCAGTAATTTTTACCAAAAAGTAATTTACTGCGGCATTAACTTCCACATTCTAAAAATATATATTTTGTGTTGAACAGGAAACAACGGTCTTGGGACAAAGCCACATACTGTTCCATCATTGGTTGCTTTGATAAAAGTAAACAAAATCGAGTGTTGATTCTGTAGATTGAGATGTAAGGGCGGAGCTTATGATTGACATATAATGCTCCTCTTACCACTGACTGTTGTTAAAAAACTAATCTCTTGAATTGAAGAGGCACATCACAACATGGAAACGCTGACGGAGAATTTAAGCACCATAGCTTGAATGTGATATCCACTTTCACATAATTATTGGTATTGCTGTGATTCAATGTGTGGTTGTTATTTGTAACTCGACACAGCCCATTATACATTTTCTTTCGATAGTTAAATTTTGAATAAAAAATTACATACCTGAAGAACCAAACGATAATGTTACCTCAAAATAGCTAACGTAAACTCACCCCATTCCGTACAAATGTGAGCAACAGTGACCTTCAAACGAGGCTACAAAGAAAACTAATGAGACTGTAGCGACTGTGTTGACTTCAAAATCTTGGGTGTGAACTACGTTTCTATTCAAGTGTTGATCGACATGGTAATGGCTCTATCGTATTGGAGAAAAGTTGAAAAACGGACCTTCCGTTACATCGTGACATGTCATGCCATAACGTACAGCACGCATAAAGCAAGTATTTCTGTCTTACATTCTCTCTTCACCAGGTGTAGAACTTCTCTCATCGTTTAAACACAAGAAATGGACATTGATGGGGTAAGGAGGGATACCAAGTCATTTTTGCGTCATCACTGTAAGCGATCGAGACTATCAAAAGACAGTGTTTACTTCTGAAGATCACTTTAGCGCCGCCCTAAACTCAATTTGACACAAACCTTCAAATAGGTATGTAATGACACATTATATAAACTCTTTATAATGTTTTATTTACATTTTAGAGGCAATAAGGTGATAAGTTGGACAGATCGAGTGAAAAAATGTAGTTATTCCATACATCTCCTCTCCTTCTCACCATCACGCATTAGTTTCGCTTTCCCACCCGCAATTTTTAAAAAGACCCGAAGGAGCTCATTGCCTTCTTGAATCATGGAGAAACGGGCACGTGAAGGTCTCAGCGTGAATTCTGTTGGTAAGGGGAGAAATTGTGCTTTACAATGGTATTGAAATTACAGTTGATCTGGAAGTATTATGTTTTTGGGGTGCTAAAATAAGGTCAATTGTACGGACCAAGGCGATGTACAAAAGTGAGTGAGTTTACGTTAGATGATTCATCCTGTGGCTCAAACTTAAACCCCCACCACGACAAGAAACCTAGCTACAGAGGAGCACCTCAATTTCCAAAAATTGGCTTGGATAAAGATTTGCCCATCGAAGAAGATGTCAGGAGTTTAAAAAAAGGTAACTTTAACGTTGTTGTCTAACTTAATGTGCTAGCTAGCTGCAAAGTTTTAGCTACCGAGTTAGCTACCTAAATGGGAGAGGCATTATGCTCAACAGTGGTAGTGAATTTGTGGATTTGAGTCAAGAGTAGCTAACGTTAGCTAGCTAGCCAGCCAGTCAGACCTTTCTGATTACATTATACCGTACTGTATTATACATCAAAGGGCTGGAGAGGTCGTGCCCAAGCCAGACGGGGGATAAAATGGTAAGTAGCTGTTCTTTTTTTACAAGCAAAAATTAGCTATTTTCTTCCCTAGTGCACTACCTACTTGATACAGGTGTAAACAAGAAATTGCAGGTGCAGTAAGTAATGTTATGGTCTTCTGATCTAATAGCAAGCTAGCTTGGTGAGATTAAGTCAGCTTTATTTTTTACCTTTATTTAACTAGGCAAGTCAGTTAAGAACAAATTCTTATTTTCAATGGCAGCCTAGGAACACTGGGTTAACTGCCTTGTTCAGGGGCAGAACAACAGATTTTGTACCTTGGGGATTTGAACTTGCAACCTTTCGGTTACTAGTCCAATGCCCAAACCACTAGGCTATGCTGCTGACGCATATATATATATATATATAAATGCCATTATATCCATGGCAATTTTCTTAAAATGTGCCTTGCATAACCAGAATGCTGGATAAACTGCCATTTGAACTTACTCTGCCAGTTGTCCACTTTGTCAGCAAATTAGGACATTTTATAATAAAATATCCAAAAGAAAGCATTGTAGTTATCCTTATATATGAGCCATATTACAATTCCCAACAAGTGGGTTAACCCTATTGGCGCGATGCATATGGTGTAGGCCAGAGACATCGGTTCGGTTCACTTCCCTGTCGTTTACTACAGAGAGAGACATTTTAAAATTGGTTTCATAATACTTTCCGGTGGATATTTTGTATGTAATTTATAACGGCATAAGGATGAAACTCAGTGGACAACAGAGTATGTTCTCATGAATGTATTCTACATTCTGACTTGTAGCCTAAAGGGACTGTTTAGTCATCCGGTATCTACTGTACCTTCAGAAAGTATTCATAGCCTTAGACTTTTTCCACATTTTGTTGTTATAGCCTGAATTCAAAATGGATTACATTTTTTTTAAATCACCCATCTAGACACAATACTCCATAATGACAAAGTGAAACCATGTTTTTAGAAATGTTTGAAAAGTTATTGAAAATTAAACACATCTAATTTACATAAGTATTCACAAGCCTGAGTCAATACTTTGTAGAAAGATCTTTGGTGGTGACTACAGCTTTGAGTCGACTTGGGTATGTCTATATCAGCTGTGCACATCTGGATTCTCTCATTCTTCCTTGCAGATTTTCTCAAGCTCTTCAAGTCTTTCAACATATTTTTGTGGGATTCAAGTCTGGTCTTTGGCTGGGCTACACAAGGACTTTCACATTCTTGTTCTGAAGCCATTCCAACATTCCGACATTGAGCTTTGCATTCAGGGCAAAGAGTTACATTTTTGTCTCATCAGACCACATAATATTTGGCTCTCAGTCTTTCCTGTGCCTTTTTCCAAACTCCAGGTGTGCTGTCGTGTATTTTAACTCCAGAGTAGATTTGGGCTGGACATTCTCCCATAAATGGCCAGACCTAGGCCAATCTCCCAGATTGGTGAAGGACTTTAGTGACTGTTGTCCTTCTGGCAGGTTCTCCCATCTCAGCCAAGGAACTCTGTAGTTCTGTCAGAGGTGTCATTGGGTTCTTGATTACCTCCGTGACGGCAAGCTTTTGGAGACCACTGTGCTCTTGGAAACTTTTACTTCATCACAGATCTCGGAGATCTACAGACAGTTCCTTGGCATGAAGTCCAAATATTTTCTGATATGCACTTCTTATGTGGGTTTTGTGGCAGACTACATCCCAAAAAGGTGTATTACCTCCACCAACTGGACAGGGTTGAAAAAAAACAAGGTAAAGAAAACCCATACGTGATAGGGAAAACTAACTTAATTTAATTTATTAAACCACATTGACAAAATCAAAACCCCCAGTTATTCCTACCTTCAAATCTCTATATCTCCCTTCTCAGGCTCTATGACCTGAGAGGGTGATATGGCTTGTGACAATACTCCATGCAACTCCTCCGCCAAAAAGTATTTCAGTCCCAGGAACCGTTACGCCGCATCCACAATGACATCTATCTGAACTTCTTCTCCACCTTGGCAGTGCCATTAATCACCATAGCTATAAAGGCCACAAAATCCACCTTATTAACATTTACCATATCTGGGTCCTGCTGTTGAACGGCAACCCCTGCAGCCTTCAGTGAAGGCCTATCCACCACCATGGACTCTTCAGGAGTACCATTCGAACACAACCCTTTTAACAGCACCTGCTCTAGACAGACCTGACTTTTGCCACCTTTCACTCTTGTTGGGCATTACAAAGACTTGGCTTCATGGTTCTCAGCACAATTGCAACTTGCCACATTTTCATCACTTTTAAAACACAACATGATCTTTTCCACAACATCTCGGCTTCTCACTTCTGCAAACACTTGAAACATGTCCAAAAGCTTTACAATGATCACACTGCATTGATCTTGGGTCAAATGCCCTGACTCTGTAGTTTATTAATCCCAACTGCACTTGAGTAGGGAGAGATTCCAGATCAAAAAAACAAAAGAACCGAGACTCTCAATTTTTCTTCATTTCCCACACGATTCATCCGACGAGCATCAATCACTCTAGGAATATTTTTAATCTCTGCAACATCCCAGGAAATGGCAGATATTACCCCCTTGAGGGGTGCCCTGTTCTGAAAAGACAAAACAGAAGACTCCTTCCGATCCTCAGAAGAACAAAAAATCTAAACAAGCCCGCCTCTCGTGATCCTCACAACCTTCACCAAACCGATCACGCTCTCTATCAGTTTAGATATATCAAATGAATAGGGAAACCTAACTTAAAACTAATGAGCTGCACCTCAATAACAAAACGTACTCCTACAAGATAAGAAGGGACATTCTTTTCACTGTATGCTACTTTTTCTATTCTTTTGGACAACATTCCTTGATTCCCCGTCATTATATTTACGCTCTACACCAGCTTCCACCATCTTTTCCATCATAACACCTCTGACATGCAACTGTCAACTGTGGGACCTTATAAAAACAGGTGTGTTTCTTTCTGAATCATGTCCAAACAATTTAATTGGCCACAGGTGGACTCCAGTCAAGTTGTAGCTATGTCTCAAGGATGATAAAAGGAATGTGGATGCACCTGAGCTCAATTTGGAGTGTCACAGAAAAGGGGTGTGAATAGTTTTTATGTAATCCATTTTGAATTCAGGCTGTAACACAAAAAAATGTAGAATAAGTAAAGGGATACGAATACTTTCTGAAGACACTGTATATGTTAGCGACGAGTGTGAACTCTGAGATGTCCACACTCGAAAGTACAGTGGCTAGGTTTTAGGGAGCTTTGAATTAGAGGTCAATACCATACTTAAGTTTGACATGCTGTTTCTGTTTGTGACTCGCAGTTGTTTAAAGGTTTCTACAACAACACCCTGAAGTTTAATTTCTTCCCAGCTGTAGTGGTGTATTCATTTTTGCCCTGATCCACCATGGGCCCATACTTTGATTAAATACACATACAATAGCCTATTTAGGTTGTCATCTGTTGTTGTTTATCTATGTAGCTATATCTTTATGAAATGACCAGCAACCTTATTATTATTATATTATTATCCTTCAAGTGCTCCACCTATGACGTCAGTGAAGAGTTACAATGTGTACAAACGCATCTTCAAGACAGTCAGCACAAGGGTAATTTGATAATACTTTGTATCAGACCATACAGACATGTGATAGACCCCTCCTAGGAACACTGTTAGACGGTCACTTTGGTCTTGTCATTGCTCTTCGCAACATTATCATGCAACCCTGCCTTTAACCTCTGTTGCCTACCTGTGGTCCTAATGGGTTTTATATCTCCAGTGGAGGCTGGAGGCTGAGCCACCAAAGGACGGTGAAGACACAGGTTTGTGTTGTATTGTTCATGTTGAATGTAGATGGGTAAAAGTCTCTGCTCTTGATATCAACAGTCTGAGCACTTTTGCATTGAGACAGGATTATAAATTGCTCAGATAGACCTCAATAATTTTGATTATATAATTGTTGAATATACTTTATTTTTATGTATGAATATTCTAAAATAAAGAATAAAGGGGATTAGATGCAACTAGACTCAATACTCCTCAAAATGAGTCTTGGAAAGAAACAGGGTTTATGTGTAACCTACCATGTCTGATTCCCTGTTTTATTTGGTATTTCAGGAGATGGTGCTTTCAGAGAAGAGCCGGGGGCTGCAGGAGGCCATGAATTTGCATTGGATGTGGCAGTCTCAGCATGGTAAGCCAGAACTACAATCATAAGAATCAACATGTGTATATTTCAACTATGCCTGTCTATCCAGGTTTATTAAAAGCTGTTTTGCTGATGTCATCTGTGTACCATTAACAACTACAGGCTTGTAAATTAGCATTACAGTCCTCCTGCAACTGATGTTACCAATAGTTTTACCTGTCAGCGTAGGTCCCTACTGTAGGTCCTGAAAGTTATAACATTAGCTACCTAGACAATTATTTAGCTAGCTAAATATGACGGAAATACTTATATTTGGCTATACATTGCTTTGACCTAGCTGTTCAACTCTAGTCCTCAGTGCCTGGTTGGTGACACACTTTTGCCCCTGCCCCTGCTAACACATCTAACTCCAATAGTCACCTATCACTGTCTTCAGTTTAGAATGCAATTTGTTTCATCATTTTTTTTAACCCTTTTTATTAGTTTTATTTTGATAGGGATTACTGCACTGTTGCAATAGGGCTGGGGAAAAAGTGTGACAAACCAATGTTTACCTTGGGCTTAGCACATAAGGCTGGTGTTCATGTGTTAATTTCACACCGTTCAGTTATTAAAGTTGGTAATGTACACTGCCGTTCAAAAGTTTGGGTTCTCTTCACTGTTGACATTGGGACTGGTGTTTTGCGGGTACTATTTAATGAAACTGCCAGTTGAGGACTTGTGAAGGGTCTGTTTCTCAAACTAGACACACAAATGTACTTGTCCTCTTGCTCAGTTGTGCACCGGGGCTTCCCAGCGCCAGTTTGCGCTGTTCTGTGAAGGGAGTAATGCACAGCGTTGTATGAGATCTTCAGTTTCTTGGCAATTTCTCGCATGGAATAGCCTTCATTTCTCAGAACAAGATTAGACTGACGAGTTTCAGTAGAAAGGTCTTTGTTTCTAGCCATTTTGAGCCTGTAATCGACCCCACAAATGCTGATGCTCCAGATACTCAACTCGTCTAAAGGCCAGTTTTATTGATTCTCAGAACAACAGTTTTCAGCTGTGCTAACATAATTGGAAAAGGGTTTTCTAATGATCAATTAGCCTTTTAAAATGATAAACTTGGATTAGCTAACAACATTGGAACACAGGAGTGATGGTTGCTGATAATGGGCCTCTGTACATCTATGTACATAGATATTCCTTTAAAAATCCTCCGTTTCCA
>NC_056452.1:4346331-4352981 GCF_018296145.1 Oncorhynchus tshawytscha
GCTCAGACAATCTAGCTCATGATCTATATTAATAGCAGAGTTTAATTTAGAATTGAAAGTTAATAATGTTAGTGAAACAAATGTTAGTGCAAATATTCAATGTCTACTCTTTTTTACCCATTTACCAATAGGTGCCCCTTTGCAAACCATTGGAAACCTCCCTGGTCTTTGTGGTTGAATCTGTGCTTGAAATTCACTCCTCGACTGAGGGACCTTGAAGAAAATTGTACAGAATGTGTGGGGTACAGATATGAGATATGGGTAAGCACATTTTTACTACTAGACTTATTTAGGCTTGCCATGTAGGCCGTCATTGTAACTAAGAATTTGTTTTTAAATGACTTGCCTAGATTAATAAAAATTAAAATAACAAAACAGTTGAATACTTGAATACAGTTGAATAAACTACCAAAAATAATGAAAATGTGAAAACCGAAACAGTCCTATCTGGTGCAAACACAGAGACGGGAACAATCACCCACAAACACACAGTGAAACCCAGGCTACCTAAATATGGTTCCCAATCAGAGACAATGACGAACACCTGCCTCTGATTGAGAACCATATCAGGCCAGACATAGAAATAGACAAACTAGACATGAAACATAGAATGCCCACTCAGCTCACACCCTGACCAACCAAAACATAGAAATATACAAAGTAAACTATGGTCAGGGTGTGACAGAAATGGATCTACATTATAGGGGAAGTGAAAGAAAAAAGGAGAAATGGTCTGATTATATCTTGGACTTTTTTCAGTGTTGTTTACAGTCAGTGCGTATGTGACCGAACGCCATAATTCGGTCTTATGTAGCAACATTAGAAAATGTGTTTTTGTTTACATTGGATAAAAGCAGACACACAGAGCTACAAAATGGTATATCATACACTGTATTTGCAGAACAATGCTTTGAAAGTAACTCTGCTTTGAAAGTTGATAAACTTGTAACCCCACATGAAAATGGCCCTTAAGTGTTTTGGTTCACCACTACTGGAGAAATCTTCTTTGTCTATACCCATTCATCATTGTTCACACCCTCTTAAGCCAGCTCCACCCATCCCTTTAAGGATTCACATGTGAGGTAATGTGCTAAACAGTGAGTAGTGTAGTGAAGATTAAGACTAAAAGTGGTAAAGGTATTGGCCTAAGGAAAAATAAGGAAAAATTCTGGGGAAACAGGTGTCACGTTCTGACCATAGTTCCTTTGTTTTGTCTTTGTTTTAGTATGGTCAGGGCGTGAGTTGGGATGGGCAGTCTATGTTCTTTTTCCTATGATTTGGGACAGCGATTGACAGCTGCCTCTGAGAACCACACCAGGCCAAACACAGAAATCCCTGATTGAGAACCATACTTAGGTAGCCTGTTTTCACCCTTGAGTTGTGGGTGATTTTCTGTTTTGTGTCTGCACCAGACAGAACTGTTTTGGTTTCATTTCATTCTCTTTGTTGTTTTATTCTTTAGTGTTCTGAGTTATAATAAATATCATGAACACTTACCACGCTGTGCATTGGTCCTCCGATCCTTCCTACTACTCCTCCTCGTCAGAGAAGGAAGACAACCGTTACAAACAGAATGTGTCCAGAAAACAATATTTTTTAAATATTAGATGATGCTTACCCAGACACACTTGTCTAAATCAATGGGTCACGTGAAAGAAATGGTATAACCCCAGCCACATCTTGTAAATGATATAGCGAAATGATTACTTGCATAGTAGCAATATCAAAAATAGATAGTGTCAATGCCAGTAGAGAAAGAACAAAATAATATACAGTTTGTACTAGAACAATACGATATCAGTGATACTGTTGATAGATGAGGTAGTTATATGCATACAATCAGGGGTAGTGTCTGAGCAGCAGGATACAAATATGAATAGTAGCTGCAATGAATGGTGTGTGTGTTAGGAGAGAGTCATGTGAATAGAGGCACTGCAGATAGTGCTGAGGATGGAATTTTTATGTTTGTGCTTTTCTTTTACAGTTTTTTTCGATTGCTAAATGACAGTGGGCACAACTGGAGTCACATGTGCAAAACTCTAACTACAGTCTGCACTACCAACAGTCACCTGAGCTAAACAGTTCACATCACCTGCAAAACTCATTCCAAGCAACACAACTCTTTAACACATGGCTCAAAACACGCTCAGTGCAGTCAAACACTATGCACAACCCTCACTGAGATAACACACACTGTCACTCAGAACACACTGAGAGTAAAAACACTAGCATCAAACACCAATACAGAAAATACAAACTTTTCATCTTTACAGTTTGAACAATTTCAGTGACTTCATACAAAGTAATATTTTCTTCAAAGAAAAGAGTGACATTCTTTCACATGATTTATTAAAATTTTTAGAACATAACAATTCTTTAAGGTAAATGAAAATTAGCAGTTTGCTTCAATAGTCTGTAGTAATTTATGGAATTACAGTAATGAAAAAAAAGGTAGAAACTAAAAGTACATACTGTAATTTGAACAAATAATTGAGGGGCTAATCCTGCCTCTCTCTAGCATCAGGCCACAGGTTTTCTTCAACATCACATCTAATGTTTTCTCTTGCCATGCACCTGGGGAAGAACCTTCTGGAGTGCCTTATCCATCCCTGGCAGTCCTCTGGACTCGTGTCCTCACATCCGGCACGCATGGCTTCCAAAAGAGACATTTGGTCATGTGGGTGGTGACCAAACACTTTCCACCTCCAGGCAGAGAAAAACTCCTCTATTGGGTTGAGGAAGGGTGAATATGCAGGCAGGTACAAAACCATAAATCTGTGATGTGCTGCAAACCAATCTGTGACAGCTGCAGAGTGGTGAAAAGCAACGTTATCGCAAACTATGACAAAAACTTGGGGATTTCTTACTGGCTCCTCCTGTTCTGCTGGCACTAGCTGAGCATAGAGCTGTTCTAGGAAAGCTATAAGCCTTTCTGTGTTGTATGGGCTAATGAGTGGTGTGTTGAGAAGCAAACCATCATTGGCCATTGCAGCACACATGGTGATATTTCCCCCCCTTTGACCTGGAACCTCCACAGTGGCCCTTTGACCTATAACATTCCTTCCTCTGTGCCGTGTTTTGGCAAGGTTAAATCCAGCTTCATCGATAAATACAAATGAATGTGGTCTTTCCAGTACTTCTACCTCCATTACTCTCTGAAAAACAGTAAGTGCACAGTTTTACTGTAGAAATGCTAGTGTTTTTTTTACTGTAAATATTTTGTATAGCTGTGTACGTAACCTCAGATGTCTTACCTGGACATATTGGTATCTTTGCTCTTTTACCCGTTCACTGTTTCTCTCGAACGGTACAGTGTATAACTGTTTCATTGTAACTTGGTGTTTCTTTAGGACTCAAGCAATAGTTGTTGTGCTGACAGAATTAACATTTTCAAATATATCATTATCAGCCAGCACTCTATCTTGAATCTCCCGCAGTTTTATTGCATTGTTTTTTATTTTTATTTTTTATTTCACCTTTATTTAACCAGGTAGGCTAGTTGAGAACAAGTTCTCATTTGCAACTGCGACCTGGCCAAGATAAAGCATAGCAGTGTGAGCAGACAACACAGAGTTACACATGGAATAAACAATTAGCAAGTCAATAACACAGTAGAAAACAAAGGGGGGAGTCTATATACATTGTGTGCAAAAGGCATGAGGAGGTAGGCGAATAATTACAATTTTGCAGATTAACACTGGAGTGATAAATGATCAGATGGTCATGTACAGGTAGAGATATTGGTGTGCAAAAGAGCAGAAAAGTAAATAAATAGAAACAGTATGGGGATGAGGTAGGTGAAAATGGGTGGGCTATTTACCAATAGACTATGTACAGCTGCAGCGATCGGTTAGCTGCTCAGATAGCTGATGTTTGAAGTTGGTGAGGGAGATAAAAGTCTCCAACTTCAGCGATTTTTGCAATTGCGTTCCAGTCACAGGCAGCAGAGTACTGGAACGAAAGGCGGCCAAATGAGGTGTTGGCTTTAGTGAGGCTTTAGGATGGCTTTAGGATCAGTGAGATACACCTGCTGGAGCGCGTGCTACGGATGGGTGTTGCCATCGTGACCAGTGAACTGAGAGAAGGCGGAGCTTTACCTAGCATGGACTTGTAGATGACCTGAGCCAGTGGGTCTGGCGACGAATATGTAACGAAGGCCAGCCGACTAGAGCATACAAGTCGCAGTGGTGGGTGGTATAAGGTGCTTTAGTGACAAAACGGATGGCACTGTGATAGACTGCATCCAGTTTGCTGAGTAGAGTGTTGGAAGCCATTTTGTAGATGACATCGCCGAAGTCGAGGATCGGTAGGATAGTCAGTTTTACTAGGGTAAGCCTGGCGGCGTGAGTGAAGGAGGCTTTGTTGCGGAATAGAAAGCCGACTCTTGATTTGATTTTCGATTGAGATGTTTGATATGAGTCTGAAGGAGAGTTTGCAGTCTAGCCAGACACCTAGGTACTTATAGATGTCCACATATTCAAGGTCGGAACCATCCAGGGTGGTGATGCTAGTCGGGCATGTGGGTGCAGGCAGCGATCGGTTGAAAAGCATGCATTTGGTTTTACTAGCGTTTAAGAGCAGTTGGAGGCCACGGAAGGAGTGTTGTATGGCATTGAAGCTTGTTTGAGGTTAGATAGCACAGTGTCCAATGACGGGCCGAAAGTATATAGAATGGTGTCGTCTGCGTAGAGGTGGATCAGGGAATCGCCTGCAGCAAGAGCAACATCATTGATATATACAGAGAAAAGAGTCGGCCCGAGAGTTGAACCCTGTGGCACCCCCATAGAGACTGCCAGAGGACCGGACAGCATGCCCTCCGATTTGACACACTGAACTCTGTCTGTGAAGTAATTGGTGAACCAGGCAAGGCAGTCATCCGAAAAACCGAGGCTACTGAGTCTGCCGATAAGAATATGGTGATTGACAGAGTAGAAAGCCTTGGCAAGGTCAATGAAGACGGCTGCACAGTATTGTCTTTTATCGAGGGCGGTTATGATATCGTTTAGTACCTTGAGTGTGGCTGAGGTGCACCCGTGACCGGCTCGGAAACCAGATTGCACAGCGGAGAAGGTACGGTGGGATTCGAGATGGTCAGTGACCTGTTTGTTGACTTGGCTTTTGAAGACCTTAGATAGGCAGGGCAGGATGGATATAGGTCTGTAACAGTTTGGGTCCAGGGTGTCTCCCTTTGAAGAGGGGGATGACTGCGGCAGCTTTCCAATCCTTGGGGATCTCAGACGATATGAAAGAGAGGTTGAACAGGCTGGTAATAGGGGTTGCGACAATGGCGGATAGTTTCAGAAATAGGGGTCCAGATTGTCAAGCCCAGCTGATTTGTACGGGTCCAGGTTTTGCAGCTCTTTCAGAACATCTGCTATCTGGATTTGGGTAAAGGAGAACCTGGAGAGGCTTGGGCGAGGAGCTGCCGGGGGGCGGAGCTGTTGGCCGAGGTTGGAGTAGCCAGGCGGAAGGCATGGCCAGCCGTTGAGAAATGCTTATTGAAGTTTTCGATAATCATGGATTTATCGGTGGTGACCGTGTTACCTAGCCTCAGTGCAGTGGGCAGCTGGGAGGAGGTGCTCTTGTTCTCCATGGACTTCACAGTGTCCCAGAACTTTTGGAGTTGGAGCTACAGGATGCAAACTTCTGCCTGAAGAAGCTGGCCTTAGCTTTCCTGACTGACTGCGTGTATTGGTTCCGGACTTCCCTGAACAGTTGCATATCACGGGGACTATTCGATGCTATTGCAGTCCGCCACAGGATGTTTTTGTGCTGGTCGAGGGCAGTCAGGTCTGGGGTGAACCAAGGACTGTATCTGTTCTTAGTTCTGCACAACAACCATGTCAACAATAGCATTTTCCTGCGCATCTGAAAATATTTTTCCTCTTCCCCCTGTTGGGGGCAGCCTTTGGGTCCTGTTGTAAAAATATATTTTACAGTCAAACTTACTGTAATATATATCTGTGTAAATATTCTATAATTGCAATACAAAAATAGATTCCTGTAATGTTTTCATTTACTGTAAGGATGTAACTCTCACCTGTTTGCATGATGGAAAATTCGCATTACAGATGCCACTGTGGATCTTTGCAGATTGGGTTGCACCTCAACCCTGCCTCTCTCAATGAGAGACCATGGTTCACGACATTGTCTATAAGTGTAGCCCTTATTTCATCTGAAATAACAGCTCTTTGTCTTCTTTGTCTTCCTCCACACATCAGCCCTCTCCCCTGCCACCCTTCTCCTCCACGAACCCATCTTCCTTGTTCCATTTCCAAAATGAGTCTTTCTGAGCTCTACCTATATATACTGTAATATGTGTGTGTGTTCACTAACAAGTCTAAAACAAGACACCTGCTTAGCCTTTCAGCTGAAATTGCAATCAGCAGTGTTTGAAAGGCACAAGGCTGAAATCTATTCCGTTTTGAATGTGTGGTTCACAGTTTTGACAGCAGTGTGTTAGCATTTGAACAAAAGTGCTGTAAATCCACAGTGTTGTGCAGGTTGTGGTTAAAGTCATGGGATAAGTGTGTAGAGTTTTGAAAACTGTGTTCAAGCAATGAAAACGAACTAGAGTTTGGTCCACATGAACTGCTGCTGTGCAGACTGTAGTTAGAGTTTTGCACATGTGACTCCAGTTGTGTCCACTG
>NC_056452.1:4353081-4358621 GCF_018296145.1 Oncorhynchus tshawytscha
GAACCATTGCAATTCTGTTCAAAATGTTGTATCAAGACTGCCCAAATGTGCCTAATTTCTTAATGAATAACTTTTCATGTTCAAAATGTTGCACTCTCTGCAAACAATAGCATTGTATTCCTTCACTGTAATAGCTACTGTAAATTGGACAGTGCAGTTAAATTAACAAGAATTTAATTAAGCTTTCTGGCAATATCAGATATGTCCTGGAATATGTTCTTGTTACTTACAACCTCATGCTAATCGCATTAGCCTAAATTAGCTCAACCATCCCATGGAAGCGACACCGATCCGGAAGAAGTTGATGAAAAAAATAAGCAAACACGTCTGGTGGTACTCTGGTAGAAGGTACTCTGGTCAGATGAGACTATAGCTTTTTGGCCATTAAGGAAAATGCTATGTCTGGTGCAAACCCAACACCTCTCATCACCCCGAGAACACCATCCACACAGTGAAGCATGGTGGTGATGCATGATGCTGCGGGGATGTTTTCATCGGCAGGACTGGGAAACTGGTCTTGCTAGCTACTTCCAGACACACATGAGAGAACAGCTCACTGAGCATTACTTGCATAGTGGAGTCTTTTTTAAAGATGTGTAGCTAGCTAGCCAGCTAAACAACCTAGTCCCAACTCATAACTTGAATCTGCAGGTAGCTAACCAACCAGGTTCAATGTTAGCTAGCTAACATTAGGCAATAAGTAGCAAAGCACATGGCTCTGAGATACGAATAATATTAATACGCAAATCATACACATAACATTAGCTAGCTAGCCAGCCAGCTAACATTAGCTAGCTAGCTAACAGTACACTTTAACTTTAATTTAAAACTACTTTCTGACAAAATTAGAAATGTGTAATATATGAAAATGTAGCTAGCTAACACTTCTCACCCTCTGTCACAGGTTGCCCTTAGTTGGAATATGTAATCCAGAGACGGGTGTTTTCTCCATCTCCTTAGCTATCAAACTAATTCCACTGATTTCAAAACTCGGTCCCTCAGAAAATGGTGAGTGACACTTATGCAGTTCTACTACGCAATATATATATTTTTAAGGATGCGTTAAACAGGTTTACCTACACATATTAACTAACGATTTTATATGTATTTACAGATGGCATACACATTTGTTATTTAAGCACTTGAAAGTTCACATGTTCCAGAAGGCATTTCTGCCTGCCCAAAAAACACTTTGCTAAAAAACTAAAGTTTACGTTCAAATGGCTGTCCTGTGAAGTAGGGATTTGCGCCATACGCCTAGTTTCCTGAAAAATGTGGTTGAAGGCTTTCCAACTGCATTAGCCCTACAATAAGATCATTGGCATGTTTGACCCAATTGTCTTTGTACCCCCTTTCCTTAAACCTTTGTGTGAGCTACAGTGCCTTCAGAAAGTATTCACACCCCTTGACTTTTCTACACTATTTTTCACTCTCCTACACATATTAACCCAAAATTTGAAAGTGGAATTAGGATTTAGACATTTTTACAAATTCATTCAAATGAAAAGCTGAAATGTCATAACTTAATACGTTTTGAACCACTTTGTTATGGCAAGCAATACATAAATTCAGGAGTAAAAATGTGCTTAATCTAACTTCATTGTCCAGTATACAGTAGCTATTACAGTAAAATAATAAATCAAATCAAATCAAATTTATTTATATAGCCCTTCGTACATCAGCTGATATCTCAAAGTGCTGTACAGAAACCCAGCCTAAAACCCCAAACAGCAAGCAATGCAGGTGTAGAAGCACGGTGGCTAGGAAAAACTCCCTAGAAAGGCCAAAACCTAGGAAGAAACCTAGAGAGGAACCAGGCTATGTGGGGTGGCCAGTCCTCTTCTGGCTGTGCCGGGTGGAGATTATAACAGAACATGGCCAAGATGTTCAAATGTTCATAAATGACCAGCATGGTCGAATAATAATAAGGCAGAACAGTTGAAACTGGAGCAGCAGCACAGTCAGGTGGAAGTTGAAACTGGAGCAGCAGCATGGCCAGGTGGACTGGGGACAGCAAGGAGTCATCATGTCAGGTAGTCCTGGGGCATGGTCCTAGGGCTCAGGTCAGTTGAAACTGGAACAGCAGCATGGCCAGGTGGACTGGGGACAGCAAGGAGTCATCATGTCAGGTAGTCCTGGAGCTCAGGTCCTAGGGCTCAGGTCCTCCGAGAGAGAGAAAGAGAGAGAAAGAAAGAGAATTAGAGAACGCACACTTAGATTCACACAGGACACCGAATAGGACAGGAGAAGTACTCCAGATATAACAAACTGACCCCAGCCCCCCAACACATAAACTACTGCAGCATAAATACTGGAGGCTGAGACAGGAGGGGTCAGGAGACACTGTGGCCCCATCCGAGGTCACCCCAAACAGGAAGGATATAACCCCACCCACTTTGCCAAAGCACAGCCCCCACACCACTAGAGGGATATCTTCAACCACCAACTTACCATCCTGAGACAAGGCTGAGTATAGCCCACAAAGATCTCCGCCACGGCACAACCCAAGGGGGGCGCCACCCAGACAGGATGACCACAACAGTGAATCAACCCACTCAGGTGACGCACCCCCTCCAGGGACGGCATGAGAGAGCCCCAGTAAGCCAGTGACCCAGCCCCTGTAATAGGGTTAGAGGCAGAGAATCCCAGTGGAAAGAGGGGAACCGGCCAGGCAGAGACAGCAAGGGCGGTTCGTTGCTCCAGAGCCTTTCCGTTCACCTTCCCACTCCTGGGCCAGACTACACTCAATCATATGACCCACTGAAGAGATGAGTCTTCAGTAAAGACTTGAAGGTTGAGACCGAGTTTGCGTCTCTGACATGGGTAGGCAGACCGTTCCATAAAAATGGAGCTCTATAGGAGAAAGCCCTGCCTCCAGCTGTTTGCTTAGAAATTCTAGGGACAATTAGGAGGCCTGCGTCTTGTGACCGTAGCGTACGTGTAGGTATGTACGGCAGGACCAAATCAGAGAGATAGGTAGGAGCAAGCCCATGTAATGCTTTGTAGGTTAGCAGTAAAACCTTGAAATCAGCCCTTGCTTTGACAGGAAGCCAGTGTAGAGAGGCTAGCACTGGAGTAATATGATCAAATTTTTTGGTTCTAGTCAGGATTCTAGCAGCCGTATTTAGCACTAACTGAAGTTTATTTAGTGCTTTATCCGGGTAGCCGGAAAATAGAGCATTGCAGTAGTCTAACCTAGAAGTGACAAAAGCATGGATTAATTTTTCTGCATCATTTTTGGACAGAAAGTTTCTGATTTTTGCAATGTTACGTAGATGGAAAAAAGATGTCCTTGAAATGGTCTTGATATGTTCTTCAAAAGAGAGATCAGGGTCCAGAGTAACGCCGAGGTCCTTCACAGTTTTATTTGAGACGACTGTACAACCATTAAGATTAATTGTCAGATTCAACAGAATATCTCTTTGTTTCTTGGGACCTAGAACAAGCATCTCTGTTTTGTCCGAGTTTAATAGTAGAAAAGTTTGCAGCCATCCACTTCCTTATGTCTGAAACACATGCTTCTAGCGAGGGCAATTTTGGGGCTTCACCATGTTTCATTGAAATGTACAGCTGTGTGTCATCCGCATAGCAGTGAAAGTTTACATTATGTTTCGAATAACATCCCCAAGAGGTAAAATATATAGTGAGAACAATAGTGGTCCTAAAACGGAACCTTCAGGAACACCGAAATTTACAGTTGATTTGTCAGAGGACAAACCATTCACAGAAACAAACTGATATCTTTCCGACAGATAAGATCTAAACCAGGCCAGAACTTGTCCGTGTAGACCAATTTGGGTTTCCAATCTCTCCAAAAGAATGTGGTGATCGATGGTATCAAAAGCGGCACTAAGGTCTAGGAGCACGAGGACAGATGCAGAGCCTCGGTCCGATGCCATTAAAATGTCATTTACCACCTTCACAAGTGCCGTCTCAGTGCTATGATGGGGTCTAAAACCAGACTGAAGCATTTCGTATACATTGTTTGTCTTCAGGAAGGCAGTGAGTTGCTGAGCAACAGCCTTCTCTAAAATTTTGAGAGGAATGGAAGATTCGATATAGGCCGATAGTTTTTATATTTTCTGGGTCAAGGTTTGGCTTTTTCAAGAGAGGCTTTATTACTGCCACTTTTAGTGAGTTTGGTACACATCCAGTGGATAGAGAGCCGTTTATTATGTTCAACATAGGAGGGCCAAGCACAGGAAGCAGCTCTTTCAGTAGTTTAGTTGGAATAGGGTCCAGTATGCAGCTTGAAGGTTTAGAGGCCATGATTATTTTCATCATTGTGTCAAGAGATATAGTACTAAAACACTTGAGCGTCTCTCTTGATCCTAGGTCCTGGCAGAGTTGTGCAGACTCAGGACAACTGAGGTTTGGAGGAATACGCAGGTTTAAAGAAGAGTCCGTAATTTGCTTTCTAATAATCATAATCTTTTCCTCAAAGAAGTTCATGAATTTATCACTGCTAAAGTGAAAGTCATCCTCTCTTGGGGAATGCTGCTTTTTAGTTAGCTTTGCGACAGTATCAAAAAGGAATTTCGGATTGTTCTTATTTTCCTCAATTAAGTTAGAAAAATAGGATGATCGAGCAGCAGTAAGGGCTCTTCGGTACTGCACGGTACTGTCTTTCCAAGCTAGTCGGAAGACTTCCAGTTTGGTGTGGCGCCAATTCCGTTCCAATTTTCTGGAAGCTTGCTTCAAGAGCTCGGGTATTTTCTGTGTACCAGGGAGCTAGTTTCTTATGAGAAGCAAACGTAATAAAATGGTGGTCCGATAGTCCAGGATTATGAGGAAAAACATTAAGATCCACCACATTTATTCCATGGGACAAAACTAGGTCCAGCGTATGACTGTGACAGTGAGTGGGTCCAGAGACATGTTGGACAAAACCCACTGAGTCGATGATGGCTCCGAAAGCCTTTTGGAGTGGGTCTGTGGACTTTTCCATGTGAATATTAAAGTCACCAAAGATTAGAATATTATCTGCTATGACTACAAGGTCCGATAGGAATTCAGGGAACTCAGTGAGAAACGCTGTATATGGCCCAGGAGGCCTGTAAACAGTAGCTATAAAAAGTGATTGAGTAGGCTGCATAGATTTCATGACTAGAAGCTCAAAAGACGAAAACGTCTTTTTTTTTGTAAATTGAAATTTGCTATCGTAAATGTTAGCAACCCCTCCGCCTTTGCGGGATGCACGGGGATTATGGTCACTAGTGTAGCCAGGAGGTGAGGCCTCATTTAAAACAGTAAATTCATCAGGCTTAAGCCATGTTTCAGTCAGGCCAATCACATCAAGATTATGATCAGTGATTAGTTCATTGACTATAATTGCCTTTGAAGTAAGGGATCTAACATTAAGTAGCCCTATTTTGAGATGTGAGGTATCATGATCTCTTTCAGTAATGACAGGAATGGAGGTGGTCTTTATCCTAGTGAGATTGCTAAGGCGAACACCGCCATGTTTAGTTTTGCCCAACCTAGGTCGAGGCACAGACACGGTCTCAATGGTGATAGCTGAGCTGATAGCTGATACCATG
>NC_056452.1:4358721-4363049 GCF_018296145.1 Oncorhynchus tshawytscha
AAAGGTCTCACTGACCAAATTGTTAACCTCCTAAAACCCAGTACAAAGGTGTGCCCTGTAGTAAAACGTGTCAGATAGAAGAAGAGACTCACTGCAGGTTTGCTGTGCGGTGGTGTTGGTCTCATCTGTTCCTCTGGGGCAGTCTGGTTTACCATCACACACCTTGCCCACTGGCACACACATGGAGGAGCCTGGACAAGGCCACTCACCAGGGTAACAGTCTCGGGAGTTACTATCTGAAAGAGAAAAGACAACACATTTCATTTGCCACCTTTTGCTGGGTAGGCCTCAATGACACAGTTATTTTTATCCTTTAATTATACATTTCACTCAGCTTTGACTAAAATGTCAATATAATTCTTTCCTGGATAACCTTATTTACTATTATGTATTGATTTATTTTTCACTCTTTATGCAGCGTGCACTGAATTATCACAGTGAATTATCACAGTGAATTATCACGGTGAATTATTGTAACGTTTGTTTATGTGTCAATTAATCCCGTAAGGAATGGGTTGCCAACTGGCAACATGACATGAAAATAAAATGTAATTCATGCATTCGTCAATGTTTTAGGGCTGCTGAAACAGTATGCTTAAAAAAAACGTTGTTTCCATTCAATTCATTTAATATGACCACTACTTAGAATATTTACTATACTACACATATAACTACAATGTTATTTGTTCCTCTTTTATGTTCCACTTATTACATATTACCGTTTAGATTTCCAAATCAACAATGTCTCAATCTTCATAGAGGGGTGGCAGTGTAGCCTAGTGGTTAGAGCATTGGACTAGTAACCAAAAGGTTGCAAGTTCAAATCCCCAAGCTGACAAGGTACCAAATCTGTTGTTCTGCCCTTGAACAGGCAGTTAACCCACTGTTCCTAGGCCGTCATTGAAAATAAGAATTTGTTCTTAACTGACTTGCCTAGTAAAATAAAGGTTAAAAAAAATAGTCAGTGACATAATAAACAGTCCAAGATTTCCTAGTGAATTTCTCACCACATCCGTTCTCGTCGCTGTAGTCCCCACAGTCGTTGAACTCATCACACACCCAGTTCTGAGGGATGCAGCGGCCACTGCTGCAGGTGAACTGAGTTCCACTACAGCTCTGGTACTCTAAGGGGAAGAAAATGATGCAGTGTGTGTGTGTGTGTGTGTGTGTGTGTGTGTGTGTGTGTGTCATTCAACAAAGCCATGACTAGCCATCAAATCTGAATTGCTGCCCCCAACATGAAAAAATATTACAGTACTTACTGTAAACTGAAGAATATTATACTTCACACTGTAGTATCCCTCGATCATGTGCAGTGTTTACTATAGCATTTTGTAAATACTACAGTATTATCTGCAAAAATAACGCTGTAGAAAATACTACAGTAATTTCTGCAAAAACACTATAGTGAATACTACAGTAATGTTCACAAATAACACAACAGTGAATACTATAGTATTTATATCATAGTATACTATGGTAGCCTAGTGGTTAGAGCGTTGGACTAGTAACCGGAAGGTTGCAAGTTCAAACCCCCAAGCTGACAAGGTACAAATCTGTCGTTCTGCCCCTGAACAGGCAGTTAACCCTAGGCCGTCATTGAAAATAAGAATTTGTTCTTAACTGACTTGTCTGGTAAAATAAAAATGTGGGCTCATAACAATAGGCACGATTTAAACCTCCATTAGATTCTGTATGGTTGATATTGTTGAGTTGATTTAGCAAGAGGTACAAAGGTTTGAAATAGCAATCCCAGATTAACACATATTTACACCAATGTTTTAGGACTTCGCCGTGTTTACGTTGTGAGGTAAGAATATCCTGTGTACTGCGGGTGGTCTATGTGCTTCTTACCACAGCCTTGTTCATCGCTGTTGTCCCCGCAGTCGTCCCAGTGGTCACAGATGAAGGACATAGGGATACAGTGGCCATTGGTGCACTGGAACTGGTGCAGAGGACATTGCTGTGTCGCTAAGAGACACAATGTCATATACTCAGCAAAAGAGCAGACATATAGGAAAATGAAATAAATTCATGAATCTTTATGTCAACCCAATATGCCTGACATATATTTAGTATATATTTTGTGTCTTTGTCATTGTCATTAAAAATTGGATAAATGTATGACTATTTGATTATGTCAAACCATCATTTCTTAATTGGGCCATATATTTTATCATCCTGCTTAGGTGTCTTTGGTGTTTGGGGTCAAGACTACTCCCTCAAACAGATGGTTATCTTCAGTTGAATTTTTCCAGACTCTCTTGATCCACTAAAGATCAATTGACTAACTCGATTGACACTATAGAGTTCGATTCCCCTGACCCATTCGACTTACTGCAGTTGGATTCGTCTGAGCCGTCCCTACAGTTCTGCAGCCCGTTGCAGTGTTGCGAGTTATTGTAGCAAGCTCCATTGGCACAGGTTTTCTCAGTGCAGCTGGGGTAGTCTGGAGAATAACACACACACACAAGGGTTGGTGTCAATTTCGAACTGAAATCAGTCAATTCAGGAAGTAAACTGAAATTATAATTCCATAAGTGAGAAAAGGCCAGTTATGTTAAATTCATTCTCAATAAACTGAAAAGGAGAAGCAATTTACTTCAAAAGTTTGAACATTTTTGTATTTTAATCACTCCTTGAATTAGCTGACTTCAACTTGAGATGACCCCGACCCTTGACACACACACACACACACTCATGCTAAAAGGTAGATTGTCATGTTGAAGCATTTTCTCACAAGACCTCAAAATGGTTGTGGGGACAAAATTGTGACAAAAGCAATGACCTAAATGTGACTGAGGATTATATAGTTGAACTATGATGGACTTGAACAACTTTCTTGTTAAAAAAAGGAAGAGAGAATAAAGTCTACTCCTGTGTTGCCACATTAAGATGAACAGTGGCCTGTAATAGGAGATGCAATCTGAGTTAACAACGTAACAAGCCCTAATTAAAAATCAAACCCTTTGGTGACTATCTAGCAGGAACAAAACTGGAATGCTTCTTTTATTTTTAATACGAAAGTAAATACCTTGTAAAAGTAGTCCCATATACAATAGAACAGTCTGAATTTGCACATTTGCAAATCCCACAAATTGCAGTGTCATTCACAATGAACATACAGTACATTCAATAGTCCTACATCGATCATACAGTACATCACAAGCATCTATATCACTCAATCATGAGAAAATGTGTTATTGTCAAAGTAGACAAATGTCCACAACCTCTGCTTTCAGCAGAAATTATCTACTGCAAATGAACCAGACAAGTTTTTAGAGCCTTAAACTACAGACCAATCTTATTAAAGAACATGGATTTAAAATTCTTACTGCAGTTGTTCTCGTCTGAGTTGTCCAAACAATCCTTCACTCGGTCACATCGGTACACTTTGGGAATACACTGGCCCTCCTGGCACGTGAACTGGTGTGGTCCACAAGTCTGCTCTCCTGAAAACGTAGGAGAACACGAGCACAGCAATCATAAGGTATGTCAATGTAATGTCAAATGGATCAGGAGGGAATTCACATTCACATATGAATCAGGGGTGGATGGCGAAAAATTCACACTCTTTTCATGAATTTTTGTAAATAATACAATTTCGGATTTCAAATCTTCAATAGTCTTAAACATGACATGACTATGAAAATGACATGTTCAGAATCAGAGGAGAATGTACAAAAATCCACTGCTTTTTCTTTTTTGTATGATCTTTTTTTGTTCCTTTTTTTGCTTTCAATCTTCAATAGCTCTTACACAAATTGTGACATGACTATGAAAATAATATATTCAGAATCATGGGAGGATGGGAAAAAATCCACTGCTTTTTTTTCAATTCAAATTTCGTTTTTATATCATATCATATATCAGTTTATATATCATATACAGTACCAGTTAACATTTTGGACACACCTAATCATTCAAATTTGTTGACTATTTTTCTATATTGTAGAATAATAGTTAAGTTATCAACACTATGAAATAACACATTTGGAATCATGTAGTAACCAAAAAGTGTTAAACCAATCAAAATATATTATTAGATTCTTCAAAGTAGCCACCCTTTGCCTTGATGACAGCTTTGCACACTCTTGGAATTCTCTCAACCAGCTTCACCTGGAATGCTTTTCCAACAGTCTTGAAGGAGTTACCACATATGCTGAGCACTTGTTGGCTGCTTTTCCTTCACTCTGTGGTCCAACTCATCCCAAACCATCTCAATTGGGTTGAGGTTGGGTGATTGTGGAGGAAAGGTCATGCAGCACTGATGCAGCACTCCATCACTCTCCTTCTTGGTCAAATAGTTCTTACACAGCCTGAAGGTG
>NC_056452.1:4363149-4378071 GCF_018296145.1 Oncorhynchus tshawytscha
AGTATGATTCAATCTTAGTCCTGTATTGACGCTTTGCCTGTTTGATGGTTCGTCAGAGGGCATCAAATCAAATGTATTTATATAGCCCTTCGTACATCAGCTGATATCTCAAAGTGCTGTACAGAAACTCAACCTAAAACCTCAAACTGCAAGCAATGCAGGTGTAGAAGCACAGTGGCTAGGAAAACTCCCTAGAAAGGCCAAAACCTAGGAAGAACCCTAGAGAGGAACCAAGCTATGTGGGGTGGCCAGTCCTCTTCTGGCTGTGCCGGGTGGAGATTATAACAGAACATGGCCAAGATGTTCAAATGTTCATAAATGACCAGCATGGTCAAATAATAATCATCACAGGCAGAACAGTTGAAACTGGAGCAGCAGCACAGCCAGGTGGACTGGGGACAGCAAGGAGTCATCATGCAGGTAGTCCTGAGGCATGGTCCTAGGGCTCAGGTCCTCCGAGAAAGAAAGAGAGAAAGAGAGAATTAGAGAGAGCATACTTAAATTCACACAGGACACCGGATAGGACAGGAGAAGTACTCCAGATATAACAAACTGACCCTAGCCCCGCGACACAAACTACTGCAGCATAAATACTGGAGGCTGAGACAGGAGGGGTCAGGAGACACTGTGGCCCCATCCTATGACACCCCGGACAGGGCCAAACAGGAAGGATATAACCCCACTCACTTTGCCAAAGCACAGCCCCCACACCACTAGCGGGATATCTTCAACCACCAACTTACCATCCTGAGACAAGGCCAAGTATAGCCCACAAAGATCTCCGCCACGGCACAACCCAAGGGGGGCGCCAACCCAGACAGGAAGATCACATCAGTGTCTCAACCCACTCAAGTGACGCACCCCTCCTAGGGGCGATATGAAAGAGCCCTAGTAAGCCAGTGACTCAGCCCCTGTAATAGGGTTAGAGGCAGAGAATCCCAGTGGAAAGAGGGGAACCGGCCAGTCAGAGACAGCAAGGGCGGTTCGTTGCTCCAGAGCCTTTCCGTTCACCTTCACACTCCTGGGCCAGACTACACTCAATCATATGACCCACTGAAGAGATGAGTCTTCAGTAAAGACTTAAAGGTTGAGACCTAGTTTGCGTCTCTCACATGGGGAGGCAGACCATTCAATAAAAATGGAGCTCTATAGGAAAAGGCACGGCCTCCAGCTGTTTGCTTAGAAATTCTAGAGACATTTAGAAGGCCTGCGTCTTGTGACCGTAGCGTACGTGTAGGTATGTACGGCAGGACCAAATCAGAGAGATAGGTAGGAGCAAGCCCATGTAATGCTTTGTAGGTTAGCAGTAAAACCTTGAAATCAGTCCTTGCCTTGACAGGAAGCCAGTGTAGGGAGGCTAGCACTGGAGTAATATAATCAATTTTTTGGGTTCTAGTCAGGATTCTAGCAGCCGCATTTAGCACTAACTGAAGTTTATTTATTACTTTATCTGAGTAGCTGGAAAGTAGAGCATTGCAGTAGTCTAACCTAGAAGTGACAAAAGCATGGACTAATTTTTCTGCATCATTTTTGGACAGAAAGTTTCTGATTTTTGCAATGTTACGTAGATGGAAAAAAGCTGTCCTTGAAATGTTCTTCAAAAGAGAGATCAGGGTCCAGAGTAACGCCGAGGACCTTCACAGTTTTATTTGAGACGACTGTACAACCATTAAGATTAATTGTCAGATTCAACAGAAGATCTCTTTGTTTCTTGGGACCTAGAACAAGCATCTCTGTTTTGTCCGAGTTTAAAAGTAGAAAGTTTGCAGCCATCCACTTCCTTATGTCTGAAACACAGGCTTCTAGCGAGGGCAATTTTGGGGCTTCACCATGTTTCATTGAAATGTACAGCTGTGTGTCATCCGCATAGCAGTGAAAGTTAATATTATGTTTTCGAATGACATCCCCAAGAGGTAAAATATATAGTGAAAACAATAGTGGTCCTAAAACGGAACCTTGAGGAACACCGAAATGTACAGTTGATTTGTCAGAGGACAAACCATTCACAGAGACAAACTAATATCTTTCCGACAGATAAGATCTAAACCAGGCCAGAAATTGTCCGTGTAGACCAATTTGGGTTTCCAATCTCTCCAAAAGAATGTGGTGATCGATGGTATCAAAAGCAGCACTAAGGTCTAGGAGCACGAGGACAGATGCAGAGCCTCGGTCTGATGCCATTAAAAGGTCATTTACCACCTTCACAAGTGCAGTCTCAGTGCTATGATGGGGTCTAAAACCAGACTGAAGCATTTCGTATACATTGTTTGTCTTCAGGAAGGCAGTGAGTTGCTGCGCAACAGCATTTTCAAAAAATTTTGGGAGGAATGGAAGATTCGATATAGGCCGATAGTGTTTTATATTTTCTGGGTCAAGGTTTGGCTTTTTCAAGAGAGGCTTTATTACTGCCACTTTTAGTGAGTTTGGTACACATCCGGTGGATAGAGAGCCGTTTATTATGTTCAACATAAGGAGGGCCAAGCACAGGAAGCAGCTCTTTCAGTAGTTTAGTTGGAATAGGGTCCAGTATGCAGCTTGAAGGTTTAGAGGCCATGATTATTTTCATCATTGTGTCAAGAGATATAGTGCTAAAACACTTGAGTGTCTCTCTTGATCCTATGTCCTGGCAGAGTTGTGCAGACTCAGGACAACTGAGCTTTGAAGGAATACGCAGATTTAAAGAGGAGTCCGTAATTTGCTTTCTAATAATCATGATCTTTTCCTCAAAGAAGTTCATGAACTTATTACTGCTGAAGTGAAAGCCATCCTCTTGGGGAATGCTGCTTTTTAGTTAGCTTTGCAACAGTATCAAAAAGGAATTTAGGATTTTCCTCAATTAAGTTGGAAAAATAGAATGATCGAGCAGCAGTAAGGGCTCTTCGATACTGCACGGTACTGTCTTTCCAAGCTAGTCGGAAGACTTCCAGTTTGGTGTGGCGCCATTTCCATTCCAATTTTCTGGAAGCTTGCTTCAGAGCTCGGGTATTTTCTGTTTAACAGGGAGCTAGTTTCTTATGAGAAATGTTTTTAGATTTTAGGGGTGCAACTGCATCTAGGGTATTGCGCAAGGTTAAATTGAGTTCCTCAGTTAGGTGGTCAACTGATTTTTGTCCTCTGGCGTCCTTGGGTACACAGATGGTGGTCCGATAGTCCAGGATTATGATGAAAAACATTAAGATCCACAACATTTATTCCATGGGACAAAACTAGGTCCAGAGTATGACTGTGACAGTGAGTAGGTCCAGATACATGTTGGACAAAACCCACTGATGATGGCTCCGAAAGTCTTTTGGAGTGGGTCTGTGGACTTTTCCATGTGAATATTAAAGTCACCAAAGATTAGAATATTATCTGCTATGACTACAAGGTCCGATAGGAATTCAGGGAACTCAATGAGAAACGCTGTATATGGCCCAGGAGGCCTGTAAACAGTAGCTATAAAAAGTGATTGAGTAGGCTGCATAGATTTCATGACTAGAAGCTCAAAAAACGAAAACGTTATTTTTATTTTGTAAATTGAAATTTGCTATCGTAAATGTTAGCAACACCTCCGGCTTTGCGGGATGCACGGGGGATATGGTCACTAGTGTAGCCAGGAGGCGAGGCCTCATTTAACACAGTAAATTCATCAGGCTTAAGCCATATTTCAGTCTGGCCAATCACATCAAGATTATGATCAGTGATTGACTATAATTGCCTTCATTGACTATAATTGCCTTTGAAGTAAGGGATCTAACATTAAGTAGCCCTATTTTGAGATGTGAGGTATCATGATCTCTTTCAATAATGACAGGAGGAGTGGAGAAGGTCTTTATCCTAGTGAGAATACTCAGGCGAACACCGCCATGTTTAGTTTTTCCCAACCTAGGTCGAGGCACAGACACGGTCTCAATGGGGATAGCTGAGCTGACTACACTGACTGTGCTAGTGGCAGACTCCATTATGCTGGCAGGCTGGCTAACAGCCTGCTGCCTGGCCTGCACCCTATTTCATTGTGGAGCTAGAGGAGTTAGAGCCCTGTCTATGTTGGTAGATAAGATGAGAGCACCCCTCCAGCTAGGATGAAGTCCGTCACTCCTCAGCAGCTCAGGCTTGGTCCTGTTTGTGGGTCCCAGAAAGAGGGCCAATTATCTACAAATTCTATCTTTTGGGAGGGGTAGAAAACAGTTTTCAATCAGCGATTGAGTTGTGAGACTGCTGTAGAGCTCATCACTCCTCCTAACTGGGAGGGGGACAGAGACAATTACTCGATGCCGACACATCTTTCTAGCTGATTTACACCCTGAAGCTATGTTGCGCTTGGTGATCTCTGACTGTTTCATCCTAACATCGTTGGTGCCGACGTGGATAACAATATCTCTATACTCGCCAGTATTAGCTTTAGCCAGCACCATCTTCAGATTAGCCTTAACGTCGGTAGCCCTGCCCCTTGGTAAATAGTGTATGATCGCTGGATGATTCATTTTAAGTCTAATACTGCAGGTAATGGAGTCGCCAATGACTAGAGTTTTCAATTTGTCAGAGCTAATGGTGGGAAGCTTTGGCGTCTCAGACCCCGTAACGGGAGGAGTAGAGACAAGAGAAGGCTTGGCCTCTGACTCCGACTCATTGCTTAATGGGGAAAACTGGTTGAAAGTTTCTGTCTGCTGAATGAGCGACACCAGTTGAGCATTCCTACAGCATTTCTCTCCAGAAACCTTGAGAAAGTTGTCCGGCTGCGGGGACCGTGCGAAGGGATTTATACTAACGTTACTATCTGTACTTACTGGTGGCACAGATGCTGTCACTCTGAGTGAGTGAGTGAGTATATACACACACACGACATCCCGCTTGGGATATTGCCAAAAGGCACCTCAGACCATGAGAAACAAGATTCTCTGGTCTGATGAAACAAAGATTGAACTATTTGGCCTGAATGACAAGCGTCACGTCTGGAGGAAACCTGGCACCATCCCTACGGTGAAGCATGGTGGAGGCAGCATCATGCTGTGGGGAAGTATTTCAGCGGCAGTGACTGGGAGACTACTCAGGATCGAGGGAAAGGAGTGGAGCAAAGTAGAGAGATCCTTGATAAAAACCTGCTCCAGAGCACTCAGGACCTCAGACTGGGGCGAAGGTTCACCTTCCAACATGACAACGACCCTAAGCACATAGCCACTCCTTTGTTGTCTTGGCTTCGGACAAGTCTCTGAAACTCTCCCAAATATAGGTGTGTCAAGGTGTCTGAATACTTTCTTCTGAAACTCATCAGTCTATTCTTGTTCTGAGAAATGAAGGCTATTCCATGCAAGAACTTGCCAAGAAACTGAAGATCTCTACTCCCTTCACAGAACATCGCAAACTGGCCCTAACCAGAATGGAAAGAGTGGGAGGCCCCGGGACATTAGAGTGTCTAGTTTGAGAAACAGATGCCTCACAAGTCCTCAGCTGGCAGCCTCATTAAATAGTACCCCCAAAACACCAGTCTCAACGTCAACAGTGAAGAGGCGACTCCGGGATGCTGGCCTTCATAATGTAGAAAATATATATTTTTGAACTTTAAAAACTAGGTGTTCTAAAACTTTTGACCATTAGAGTGTATGTGTATGCTTGTATAAATATACACACAATATATATATATATATATATATATATATATATATATATATATATATATATATATATATATATATATATATATAAAAATGCATCATGTAAAGTGTTGGTCCCATGAGCTGAAATAAAAAGATCCCAGAAATTGTCCAGCTCAAATTTTGTGCACAAATTTCTTTCCATTCCTGTTAAAAAGCATTTCTCCTTTGCCAAGATAATCCATCCACCTGACATGTGGAATATCAAGAAGCTGATTAAACAGCATGATCATTACACAGGTGCACCTTGTGCTAGAGACAAAAGACAACTCTAAAATGTGCCATTTTGTAACAATGCCACATGTCTCAAGTTGAGGGAGCGTGCGATTGGCATGCTGACTGCAGGAATGTCCAACAGAACTGTTGCCAGAGAATGTAATGTTAATTTCTATACAATAAGCCACCTCCAACATAATTTTTGAGATTTCGGCAGTACGTCCAACCAGCCTCAACTGCAGACCACGTGTAACCATGCCATCCACTTTCTTCACCTGCATCCCAGAAATGCCAGCGGTTTTCCCAGCGGTTTTCCCTAAACTTTTTTCTCTAAAATGTTGCACACAAATTCATTACATCCCTTTTATTGAGCATTTCTCCTTTGCCAAAACGATCCATCCACCTAAAAGCTGTGTCATATCATAAGAATCTGATTAATCAGCATGATCATTACACAGGTGCACCTTGTGCACAACAAAAGGCCACTCTAAAATGTGCATTTCGGTCAACACAATGCCACAAAGTTTTGAGGAGCATGCAATTGGCATGCTGCAAGAATATCCACCAGAGCTGTTGCCAGAGATTTTAATGTTAATTTCTCTACCATAAAGCGTCTCCAACGTCATTTTAGAGAATCACAACTGCAGACCATTTGTAACCACGCCAGCCCAGGACCTCTACACATCCGGCTTCTTCACCTGCAGGATTGTCTGAGACCAGCCACCCCGACAGTTGATGAAACTGTGGGTTTGGACAGCCAAATAATTTCTGCACAAAGTTGTCTCAGAGAAGCTCATCTGCGTGCTCGTTGTCCTCCCAGGATCTCGACCTGACTGCAGTTCGGCGTAGTAACCAACTTCAGTGGGTAAATGCTCACCTTCGATGGCCAATGGCACGCTGGAGAAGTGTGCTCTTCAGGGATGAATCCCGGTTTCAACTGTACCGGGCAGATGGCAGAAAGCGAGTATGGTGTTGTGTGAGCGAGCGAGCGGTTTTCTGATGTCAACGTTGTGAACAGAGTGCCCAATGGTGGCAGTGGGGTTATGGTAGGGCAGGCAAAAGCTAACATTGCATTTTATCGATGGCAATTTGAATGCACATACAAACCGTGATGAGATCATGAGGCCAATTGTCATGCCATTCATCCGTCAACTTGTTTCAGTATGATAATGCATGGCCCCATGTCTGTACACAATTCTGGAAGCTGAAAATATCCCAGTTCTTCTAAGGCCTGCATACTCACCAGACATGCCACCCATTGAACATGTTTGGGGTTCTCTGGATCAACGTGTATGACGGCGTGTTCCAGTTCCAGCCAATATTCAGCAACTTCGCAAAGGCATTGAAGATGAGTGGGACAACATTCCACAGGCCACAATTAACTGCCTGATCAACTCTATGCCAATGAGATGTGTCAAGCTGCATGAGTCAAATGGTGGTCACACCAGATACTGACTGGTTTTCTGATCCACGCCCCTACTTTTTTTAAAAGATACCTGCGACCAACAGATGCATATCTGTATTCCCAGTCATGTGAAATCCATAGATTAGGGCTTAATGAATGTATTTCAATTGACTGATTTCCTTATATGAACTTAAACTCAGTAAAATTTGAAATTGTTGCATGTTGCGTTTATATTTTTGTTCAGTGTCCATCGCACAGTTCGGGCTTGATGTGATTTCACACAAAAAAAGACAAATTGAACTGACATAGGGCAAGTAATTGTTTAAAAATGCTCAGCACTACCTGAAGGTCTTAGTCAGGCTGACAATGACGTTACATGCAGTTGTCTCTGACTTTGCCTGTCTGTTTCGGTGATTGAAGTTGTATTCATTTGAACAGGAAAAATACAAAATGAAAGAAATTGCTCAACAAGACAAGTGATGGGGTGTGAATAGACATTACTGACCTGTCTCTTGAAAGGTCACCTTATGTGTTTGCTCCCCTTTCCTAGGGTATATTGACTAGCGCCTCAAATGTTGATGTTAAGATTGACATGTCAAATCAAATCAAATTTATTTATATAGCCCTTCGTACATCAGCTGATATCTCAAAGTGCTGTACAGAAACCCAGCCTAAAACCCCAAACAGCAAGCAATGCAGGTGTAGAAGCACGGTGGCTAGGAAAAACTCCCTAGAAAGGCCAAAACCTAGGAAGAAACCTAGAGAGGAACCAGGCTATGTGGGGTGGCCAGTCCTCTTCTGGCTGTGCCGGGTGGAGATTATAACAGAACATGGCCAAGATGTTCAAATGTTCATAAATGACCAGCATGGTCGAATAATAATAAGGCAGAACAGTTGAAACTGGAGCAGCAGCACAGTCAGGTGGAAGTTGAAACTGGAGCAGCAGCATGGCCAGGTGGACTGGGGACAGCAAGGAGTCATCATGTCAGGTAGTCCTGGGGCATGGTCCTAGGGCTCAGGTCAGTTGAAACTGGAACAGCAGCATGGCCAGGTGGACTGGGGACAGCAAGGAGTCATCATGTCAGGTAGTCCTGGAGCTCAGGTCCTAGGGCTCAGGTCCTCCGAGAGAGAGAAAGAAAGAGAGAAGGAGAGAATTAGAGAACGCACACTTAGATTCACACAGGACACCGAATAGGACAGGAGAAGTACTCCAGATATAACAAACTGACCCCAGCCCCCCGACACATAAACTACTGCAGCATAAATACTGGAGGCTGAGACAGGAGGGGTCAGGAGACACTGTGGCCCCATCCGAGGTCACCCCGGACAGGGCCAAACAGGAAGGATATAACCCCACCCACTTTGCCAAAGCACAGCCCCCACACCACTAGAGGGATATCTTCAACCACCAACTTACCATCCTGAGACAAGGCTGAGTATAGCCCACAAAGATCTCCGCCACGGCACAACCCAAGGGGGGCGCCAACCCAGACAGGATGACCACAACAGTGAATCAACCCACTCAGGTGACGCACCCCCTCCAGGGACGGCATGAGAGAGCCCCAGTAAGCCAGTGACCCAGCCCCTGTAATAGGGTTAGAGGCAGAGAATCCCAGTGGAAAGAGGGGAACCGGCCAGGCAGAGACAGCAAGGGCGGTTCGTTGCTCCAGAGCCTTTCCGTTCACCTTCCCACTCCTGGGCCAGACTACACTCAATCATATGACCCACTGAAGAGATGAGTCTTCAGTAAAGACTTAAAGGTTGAGACCGAGTTTGCGTCTCTGACATGGGTAGGCAGACCGTTCCATAAAAATGGAGCTCTATAGGAGAAAGCCCTGCCTCCAGCTGTTTGCTTAGAAATTCTAGGGACAATTAGGAGGCCTGCGTCTTGTGACCGTAGCGTACGTGTAGGTATGTACGGCAGGACCAAATCAGAGAGATAGGTAGGAGCAAGCCCATGTAATGCTTTGTAGGTTAGCAGTAAAACCTTGAAATCAGCCCTTGCTTTGACAGGAAGCCAGTGTAGAGAGGCTAGCACTGGAGTAATATGATCAAATTTTTTGGTTCTAGTCAGGATTCTAGCAGCCGTATTTAGCACTAACTGAAGTTTATTTAGTGCTTTATCCGGGTAGCCGGAAAATAGAGCATTGCAGTAGTCTAACCTAGAAGTGACAAAAGCATGGATTAATTTTTCTGCATCATTTTTGGACAGAAAGTTTCTGATTTTTGCAATGTTACGTAGATGGAAAAAGATGTCCTTGAAATGGATATACATGTGATATACATTTTTTAAATGGTCATGGATGTTGAGTGAAGACTTGTTTTAGTCTGTCCATGTTAGGTGAGAGCGCCATGCAATAAGTAGTAGTGGTACTAGCGGTACTACTGACTTTAACATGTGACAACATACACTCTATATGCAGAAGTATGTGGACACCCCTTCAAATTAGTGGATTTGGCTATTTCAGCCACACCCATTGCTGACAGGTGTATAAAACCGAGCACACCACCGTGCAATCTCCATAGGAAAACATTGGCAGTAGAATGGCCTTACTGAAGAGCTCGGTGACTTTTTCAGTGACGTTTCACCGTCATACAATGCCACCTTTCCAACAAGTCAGTTTGTCAAATTTCTGCCCTGCTAGAGCTGCCATGGTCAGCTGTAAGGGCTGTTATTGTGAAGCAGAAACTTCTAGGAGCATCAACGGCTCAGCAGCAAAGTGGTAGGCCACACAAGCTCACAGAATGGGACCGCCGATTGCTGAAGCGCGTAAAAATGGTCTGTCCTCGGTTGCAACACTCCCTACCGAGTTCCAAACTGCATCTGGAAGCAACGTAAGCACAATAACTGTTCATCGGGAGCTTCATGAAATGGGTTTCCATTGCTGAGCAGCTGCACACAAGCCTAAGATCACCATGCGCAAAGCCAAGCGTCGGCTGGAGTGGTGGAAACGCGTTCTCTGGAGTGATGAATCACTCCTCACCATCTGGCAGTCTGACGTAAGAATCTGGGTTTGCCAGATGCCAGGAGAATGATACCTGCCCGAATGCATAGTGCACACTGTAAAGTTTGGTGGACGAGGAGTAATGGTCTGGGGCTGTTTTTCATGGTTCGGGCTAGGCCCCTTAGTTCCAGTGAAGGGGAATTTTAACGCTACAGCATACAATGACATTCTAGACGATTCTGTGCTTCCCCAACTTTGTGTCAACAGTTTGGGAAAGACCCTTTACTGTTTCAGCATGACAATGCCCCTGTGCACATAGTGAGGTCCATACAGAAATGATTTGTCGATCTGTGTGGAAGAACTTGACTGACCTGCGTAGAGCCCTGACCTCAACCTGATCGAACACATTTGGGATGAATTGGAACGCCGACAGCGAGCCAGGCCTAACGAGTCATTTATCTCTACTGTCCCTGAGCAGGTGAACCAATAAACATGCCTCCATGTTTGTTCCTCCATAGACCAGGAGGACTGCGCATTGAACAACGGGGGCTGCAGTGACGGCTGTATCCAGGGTCCTTTCGGAGCAGAGTGTACCTGTCAACCAGGCTACCAGCTCCTCAACGACTCCAAGACCTGCGACGACATCGACGAGTGTTCCATCCCAGGCTGGTGTAGCCAGCAGTGCTACAACGAGAGAGGCTCCTTCCGCTGCTCCTGCTCAGACGGCTACCTGCTAGAGGCCGATAGTCGCTCCTGCAAAGCCACCGGTAAGGGAGCAACCTGACATTTGAGCTGTTGGTTCATTGCTATTTGCACTTCGACAGAATACCTTTATCTTTATAATTTTGAGGTGAAAGTGATGTGATTATTTTGACATTACAGTAAAAAAACAAATCCCAATTGTTTTTATTGGCAAATACAAAGTAAGATATTGTTATGGAAAAACATTTGCCATGTAATGTTAGCAAATATTTGTTATTACAATACATTTGTATTAACCTAAACTCTAACTCCCTCTAATCTATTGTGAAATACTTTTCTTGTACTTACTATTTATTTGTTTACCCGCAGACCCCACAGCAGCCACGCTCCTGGTTGCCAAGCGCAGTGAGATCATCTCCAACAAAGTCAACCTCCAACCACCCCTCATCCACCCTGTGGTCAGCGGTTCTGGCATCGTGACCGTTGACTTTGACCGCTTGACCAGCAGAATCTACTGGGCCGACGCCTCGCTGAAGAAGATCTTTACCTCCTTTCAGAACGGCACGGACAGATGCGAGGTCTGAGAACATACGTTAGGAACACGCTGAATGATGGTTATTTTTCGGTTAAAAAAGCCTTCGTCCAGTTTTTAAGAACAAAGATAGTTATTTAACATACATCAGAATGCTGTGCCTTATTAGGATTCTTAGTATTTCATCCGTATTAACACAATATAACAGTATGACCTATATGACGCGCTGAAACTACAAAATACAGTGCGTTGTAACGGCAAGAATTCAAGCACATGAAATTGAACTCCCCTAGGGTCTACAGTGTTCTAATATACCACACTTTGTTCTTCTGTGGTTCTAGGTGTACTCCACTGGTCTAATGGTACCGGAGAGCATAGCTGTGGACTGGGTGGCGAGGAACCTTTACTGGACCGACTCGGTGATGGAGAACATCGAGGTGTCCACTCTAGACGGCCGCTTCAGGAAGGTTCTCCTCACCAAGAACGTCACCAGCCCCGTGGACTGGCTCTGGACCCCCGAAACCAGTAAGGCCTTTCACTGCTAACCATAGGAACACAGCAATGATTGAATGATCAGTAACACTGAAAGGTACCTACATAAGGATTTTATTGCACATTCATTAACCATACATAGCACATTCATTAACCATACATAGCACATTCATTAACCATATAGCACATTCATGAGCAGTAGACAATAATTCATTGAATTCCTGTCAACAAATGCTCAAATTATGAATTACTTAAGTTACTTAATTACTGCTTATGAATGTGTTATGCTGTCCCTTTAGGAACCCTTCAAATAAAGAATTGCTAAATTATCCAGCACCACTGCATTTTACTTTACATGTTGTTCTTTGAATCATTATTGTGCATTCTTTTTTTCTCTCTGTTGAGTTCTCGACATCTACCTTATTCACTGCACAATCACAGCACAGCAAAGGTTAAAAAAATTATCATAATTGATTTGGCATTTGACCTTTCCCAGCACCAATGTTGGGGATTTTAGCAAGGCTAATCTGAAAACAAGACTCCCTAAATTTTATCAGCATATTGATTGCGCAACCAGGGGTGGAAAGACCCTGGATCATTGTTACTCTAACTTCCGCGACGCATATAAGGCCCTGCCCCGCCCCCTTTCGGAAAAGCTGACCACGACTCCATTTTGTTGATCCCTGCCTACAGACAGAAACTAAAACAAGAAGCTCCCACGCTGAGGTCTGTCCAACGCTGGTCCGACCAAGCTGACTCCACACTCCAAGACTGCTTCCATCACGTGGACTGGGAGATGTTTCGATTGCGTCAGACAACAACATTGACGAATACGCTGATACGGTGTGCGAGTTCATTAGAACGTGCGTTGAAGATGTCGTTCCCATAGCAACGATTAAAACATTCCCTAACCAGAAACCGTGGATTGATGGCAGCATTCGTGTGAAACTGAAGGCACGAACCACTGCTTTTAATCAGGGCAAGGTGTCTGGTAACATGACTGAATACAAACAGTGCAGCTATTCCTCCGCAAGGCTATCAAACAAGCTAAGCGCCAGTACAGAGACAAAGTAGAATCTCAATTCAACGGCTCAGACACAAGAGGTATGTGGCAGGGTCTACAGTCAATCACGGACTACAGGAAGAAACCCAGCCCAGTCACGGACCAGGATGTCTTGCTCCCAGGCAGACTAAATAACTTTTTGCCCGCTTTGAGGACAATACAGTGCCACTGACACGGCCTGCAACGGAATCATGCGGTCTCTCCTTCACTGCAGCCGAAGTGAGTAAGACATTTAAACGTATTTAACCTCGCAAGGCTGCAGGCCCAGACGGCATCCCCAGCCGCGCCTCAGAGCATGCGCAGACCAGCTGGCCGGTGTGTTTACGGACATATTCAACCAATCCCTATACCAGTCTGCTGTTCCCACATGCTTCAAGAGGGCCACCATTGTTCCTGTTCCCAAGAAAGCTAAGGTAACTGAGCTAAACGACTACCGCCCGTAGCACTCACATCCGTCATCATGAAGTGCTTTTGAGAGACTAGTCAAGGACCATATCACCTCCACCCTACCTGACACCCTTGACCCACTCCAATTTGCTTACCGCCCAAATAGGTCCACAGACGATGCAATCTCAACCACACTGCACACTGCCCTAACCCATCTGGACAAGAGGAATACCTATGTGAGAATGCTGTTCATCGACTACAGCTCGGCATTCAACACCATAGTACCCTCCAAGCTCGCCATCAAGCTCGAGACCCTGGGTCTCGACCCCGCCCTGTGCAACTGGGTACTGACTTCCTGACGGGCCGCCCCCAGGTGGTGAGGGTAGGCAACAACATCTCCTCCCCGCTGATCCTCAACACTGGGGCCCCACAAGGGTGCGTTCTGAGCCCCCTCCTGTACTCCCTGTTCACCCACGACTGCGTGGCCATGCACGCTCCAACTCAATCATCAAGTTTGCGGACGACACAACAGTGGTAGGCTTGATTACCAACAACGACGAGACGGCCTACAGGGAGGAGGTGAGGGCCCTCGGAGTGTGGTGTCAGGAAAATAACCTCACACTCAACGTCAACAAACTAAGGAGATGATTGTGGACTTCAGGAAACAGCAGAGGGAACACCCCCCATCCACATCGATGGAACAGTAGTGGAGAGGGTAGCAAGTTTTAAGTTCCTCGGCATACACATCACAGACAAACTGAATTGGTCCACTCACACAGACAGCATCGTGAGGAAGGCGCAGCAGCGCCTCTTCAACCTCAGGAGGCTGAAGAAATTCGGCTTGTCACCAAAAGCACTCACAAACTTCTACAGATGCACAATCGAGAGCATCCTGTGTTCACCCCGCTGTCATCCAGAAGGCGAGGTCAGTACAGGTGCATCAAAGCTGGGACCGAGAGACTGAAAAACAGCTTCTATCTCAAGGCCATCAGACTGTTAAACAGCCACCACTAACATTGAGTGGCTACTGCCAACACACTGTCAATGACACTGACTCTACTCCAGCCACTTTAATCATGGGAATTGATGGGAAATGATGTAAATATATCACTAGCCACTTTAAACAATGCTACCTTATATAATGTTACTTACCCTACATTGTTCATCTCATATGCATACGTTGATACTGTACTCTATATCATCGACTGCATCCTTATGTAATACATGTATCACTAGCCACTTTAACTATGCCACTTGGTTTACATACTTATCTCATATGTATATACTGTACTCGATATCATCTACTGTATCTTGCCTATGCTGCTCTGTACCATCACTCATTCATATATCCTTATGTACATATTCTTTATCCCCTTACACTGTGTATAAGACAGTAGTTTTTTTTGGAATTGTTAGTTAGATTACTTGCTCGTTATTACTGCATTGTCGGAACTAGAAGCACAAGCATTTCGCTACACTCGCATTAACATCTGCTAACCATGTGTATGTGACAAATAAAATTTGATTTGATTTGATTTGATTTGATTTGA
>NC_056452.1:5813171-5823171 GCF_018296145.1 Oncorhynchus tshawytscha
AGAGGGGAGACTAATAGAAAATAAAACCGTATATTTCCACATAACGCTCCAAAAGAGCCAGCATGAGGTGAATCAGAAAACACGCTTGAAATACATTTGACGATTACTTGTTTTTAGGGCAGGATGTGGATGAAAACTACCCTCCAAATATCAAATGGGTTAGGGGAGGTTGAATACTTTCTTTAAAAAAGTATTCAAGCCCTAGCCTTTGGGGGCCCTAAGCAAAAATGTTGTTGGGGTCAGGGCCCTTGGGCACATGTCCAGTGGGTAATTAGACCATGATTAGCCTACAACAAGTTTAGAAATCTAAAAATAACTGATAACAGAAAACTGCTTAAATCAAATCTAAGTTTATTGGTCGAGTATACAGATTTGCAGATGTAGCAGATGCAGCAAAACACTTGTGTTTCTAGCTCCAACAGTGCAGTAATACCTAGCAAAATTCTTTGGGCATGGAAACAGTCGTCAATTCATATCAAGGGACCTAATGTGTGCCAGAAAATCATTCCCCAAACCATTACACCACCAGCCTGTACCACTGACACCAGACAGGATGGGGCCATGGACTCATGCTGCATACGCCAAATCCTGACTGCCAACAGCATGACACAACAGGAACCGGATTCGTCAGACCAGACAATGTTTTTCTCACTCGTCAATCGTCCAGTGATCGTGTGCCAACTGGAGCTGCATCTTGTTGTTTTTAGATGATAAGAGTGGAACCCGGTGTGGTAGCCTGCTGCAACAGCCCATCCGTGATAAGGACCGACGAGTTGTGCGTTCCACGATGCCGTTCTGCACACCACTGTTTTTACTGCGCTGTTATTTGTTTGAGGCTCGCCTGTTAGCTTGCACGATTCTTCACATTCTCCTTCGACCTCTCATCAACGAGCAGTTTTGGCCCACAGGATTGCCACTGACTGGATGTTTTTTGTCGCACCATTCTCGGTACACCCTAGACACTGTCGTGTGTGACAAGCCCAGGAGGCCAGTCGTTTCTGCGATACTGGAACCGGCGCGCCTGGCACTGACGATCATACCACGCTCAAGGTCAATGGAACAGGAACTGAATGCCTCGATGCCGGTCTGCCTGCGTTACAGAGAAAACCACTGCTATGTGACTCTCTCTGTCTGTAGGAGCCAACCATTTTCGTGAATGGAGTGGTGTACCTAATATAATGGCGTACACACGGAGTAAACCAAACATTAGAAACAACTTCCTAATATCGAGTTGCGCTGCGCACCCCCACCCTTTTGCCCTCAGAACAGCCTCAATTAGTCGGGGCATGGACTCTACAAGGCGTCGAAAGAGTTCCACAGGGATGCTGGTCCGTGTTGACTCCAATGCTTCCCACAGTTGTGTCAAATAGGCTGGATGTCCTTGGGTGGTGGAACATTCTTGATGCACACGGGAGACCGTTGAGCGTTAAAAGAAACAGCGGCGTTGCAGTTGTTGACACTCAAACCGGAGCGCCTCGCACCTACTACCATACCTTGTTCACAGGTACTAAAATATTTTGTCTTTCCCACTCACCCTCTTAATGGCACACACACAACTCATGTTGTGATTGTCACGAGGCTTAAAAACCCTTTCATCTACACTGAATGAAGTGGATTTAACAAGTGACATCAATATGGGATCATTGCTTTCACCTGGGTCAGCCTCATGGAAAAAGTTCTTCATGTTTTGTACACTCAATGTATAGACAGTATGGACAGTATATGAATAGAAAAGCTCTCAACCTACTCCACTACAGCCACATCGATGAAAATGGGGGCATGCTCGGTCCTCCTTTTCCTGTAGTCCACAATTATCTAATTTGTCTTGATCACGTTGAGGGAGAAGTTGTTGTTCTGGCACTACACGACCAGATCTCTGACCTCCTCCCTATAGGCTGTCTCATCATTGTCGGTGATCAGGCTTACCACTGTTGTGACATCAGCAAATTTAATGATGTTTGGAGTCATGCCTGGCCATGCAGTCATGAGTGAACACAGGAGGGGACTGATCATGCACCCCTGAGGGGCCCACGTGTTAAGGATCATCGTGGCGGAAGAGTAGTTACCTACCCTTAAAACCTGGGGGTGGCCCGTCAGGAAGTCCAGGATGCAGTTGTAGAGGGAGGTGTTTAGTCCCAGGGTCCTTAGCTTAGTGATGAGCTTTGAGGGCACTAATGGTGTTGAATGCTGAGCTGTAGTCCAGGAATAGCATTCTCACATACAGTTAAAGTCAGAAGTTTACATATAGGTTGGTGTCATTAAAACTCCATTTTCAACCACTCCACAAATTTCTTGTCAACAAACTATAGTTTTGGCAAGTCGGTTAGGACATCTTCTTTGTGCATGACACAAGTAATTTTTCCAACAATTGTTTACAGAGAGATTATTTCACTGTATCACAATTCCAGTGGGTCAGAAGTTGACATACACAAAGTTGACTGTGCCTTTAAACAGCTTGGAAAATTCCAGAAAATGTCTTTAGAAGATTCTGATAGGCTAACTGACATAATTTGAGTCAATTGGAGGTGTACCTGTGGGTGTATTTCAAGGCCTACTGTAAAACTGTGCTTGACACCATGGGGAAATCAAGAGAAATCAATCAAGACATGAGAAAAAATATTGTAGACCTCCACAAGTCTGGTTCATCATTGGGAGCAATTTCCAAAAGCCTGAAGGTACCACATTCATCTTTACAAACAATAGTACACAAGTATAAACACCATGGGACCACACAGCCGTCATACCGCTCAGGAAGGAGACGCGTTCTGTCTCCTAGAGACGAACGTACTTTGGTGCGAAAAGTGCAAATCAACCCTAGAACAACAGCAAAGGATCTTGTGAAGATGCTGGAGGAAACAGGTACAAAAGTATCTATAGCCACAGTAAAACGAGTCCTATATCGACAACCTGAAAGGCCGCTCAGCAAGGAAGAAGCCTTTGCTCCAAAACCGCCATAAAAAAGCGGTTTACTCTTTGCAACTGCACATGGGGACAACAATCTTACTTTTTGGAGAAATGTCCTCAGGTCTGATGAAACAAAAATAGAACGGTTTGGCCATAATGACCATCGTTATGTTTGGAGGAAAAAGGGGGAGGCTTGCAAGCCGAAGAACACCATCCCAACCGTGAAGCACGGGGGTGGCAGCATCATGTTGTGGGGGTGCTTTGCTGCAGGAGGGACTGGTGCACTTCACAAAATAGATGGCATCATGAGGTAGGAAAATTGTGTTAATATATTGAAGCAACATCTCAAGACATCAGTCAGGAAGTTAAAGCTTGGTCGAAAATGGGTCTTCCAAATGGACAATGACCCCAAGCATACTTCCAAAGTTATGGCAAAATGGCTTAAGGACAACAAAGTCAAGGTATTGGAGTGGCCATCACAAAGCCATGACCACAATCCTATAGAAAATTTGTGGGCAGAACTGAAAAAGCGTGTGCAAGCAAGGTGGCCTACAAACCTGACTCAGTTACACCAGCTCTGTCAGGAAGAATGGACCAAAATTCACCAAACTTGTTGTGGGAAGCTTGTGGAAGGCTACCTGGAACGTTTGACCCAAGTTAAACTATTTAAAGGCGATGCTACCAAATACTAATTGAGTGTATGTAAAGTTCTGACCCACTGGGAATGTGATGAAAGAAATAAAAGCTGAAATAAATCATTTATTATTATTATTACTATTATTCTGACATTTCACATTCTTAAAATAATAGTGGTGATCCTAACTGACCTAAGACAGGGAATTTTTACAAGGATTAAATGTCAGGAATTGTGAAAAAGTTTAAATGTATTTGGCTAAGGTGGATGTAAACCACCTACTTCAACTGTAGGTGTTCCTTTTGTCAGGGTGGGAAAGCGCAGTGTGGAGTAGAATAGAGATTCTATGGTGTTGGTGTTGATGTGAGCCATGACCAGCCTTTCAAAGCACTTCATGGCTACAGACGTGAGTGCTACGGGTCGGTAGTCATTTAGGCAGGTTACCTTAGTGTTCTTGGGCATAGGGACTATTGGTGGTCTGCTTGAAACATGTTGGTATCACAGACTCAGACAGGGAGATGTTGAAAATGTCAGTGAAGACACTTGCCAATTGGTCTGTGCATGCCAGGAGTGAACATCGTGGTAATCCGTCTGGCCCTGCGGCCTTGTGAATGTTGACCTGTTTAAAGGTCTTAGTCACATTGGTTACGGAGAACATGATCACACAGTCTTCCGGGCCAACTGATGCTCTCATGCATGTTTCAGTTGTACTTGCCTCGAACCGAGCATAGAAGTAATGTAGCTTGTCTGGTAGGCTCGTGTCACTGGAGGCGGTGTAGTATGATTCAATCTTAGTCCTGTATTGACGCTTTGCCTGTTTGATGGTTCGTCAGAGGGCATCAAATCAAATGTATTTATATAGCCCTTCGTACATCAGCTGATATCTCAAAGTGCTGTACAGAAACTCAGCCTAAAACCTCAAACTGCAAGCAATGCAGGTGTAGAAGCACAGTGGCTAGGAAAAACTCCCTAGAAAGGCCAAAACCTAGGAAGAACCCTAGAGAGGAACCAGGCTATGTGGGGTGGCCAGTCCTCTTCTGGCTGTGCCGGGTGGAGATTATAACAGAACATGGCCAAGATGTTCAAATGTTCATAAATGACCAGCATGGTCAAATAATAATCATCACAGGCAGAACAGTTGAAACTGGAGCAGCAGCACAACCAGGTGGACTGGGGACAGCAAGGAGTCATCATGCAGGTAGTCCTGAGGCATGGTCCTAGGGCTCAGGTCCTCCGAGAGAGAGAAAGAAAGAGAGAAAGAGAGAATTAGAGAGAGCATACTTAAATTCACACAGGACACCGGATAGGACAGGAGAAGTACTCCAGATATAACAAACTGACCCTAGCCCCGCGACACAAACTACTGCAGCATAAATACTGGAGGCTGAGACAGGAGGGGTCAGGAGACACTGTGGCCCCATCCTATGACACCCCCGGACAGGGCCAAACAGGAAGGATATAACCCCACCCACTTTGCCAAAGCACAGCCCTCACACCACTAGCGGGATATCTTCAACCACCAACTTACCATCCTGAGACAAGGCCAAGTATAGCCCACAAAGATCTCCGCCACGGCACAACCCAAGGGGGGGCGCCAACCCAGACAGGAAGATCACATCAGTGACTCAACCCACTCAAGTGATGCACCCCTCCTAGGGGCGATATGAAAGAGCCCTAGTAAGCCAGTGACTCAGCCCCTGTAATAGGGTTAGAGGCAGAGAATCCCAGTGGAAAGAGGGGAACCGGCCAGTCAGAGACAGCAAGGGCGGTTCGTTGCTCCAGAGCCTTTCCGTTCACCTTCACACTCCTGGGCCAGACTACACTCAATCATATGACCCACTGAAGAGATGAGTCTTCAGTAAAGACTTAAAGATTGAGACCTAGTTTGCGTCTCTCACATGGGGAGGCAGACCATTCAATAAAAATGGAGCTCTATAGGAAAAGGCACGGCCTCCAGCTGTTTGCTTAGAAATTCTAGAGACATTTAGAAGGCCTGCGTCTTGTGACCGTAGCGTACGTGTAGGTATGTACGGCAGGACCAAATCAGAGAGATAGGTAGGAGCAAGCCCATGTAATGCTTTGTAGGTTAGCAGTAAAACCTTGAAATCAGTCCTTGCCTTGACAGGAAGCCAGTGTAGGGAGGCTAGCACTGGAGTAATATAATCAATTTTTTGGGTTCTAGTCAGGATTCTAGCAGCCGCATTTAGCACTAACTGAAGTTTATTTATTACTTTATCTGAGTAGCCGGAAAGTAGAGCATTGCAGTAGTCTAACCTAGAAGTGACAAAAGCATGGATTAATTTTTCTGCATCATTTTTGGACAGAACGTTTCTGATTTTTGCAATGTTACGTAGATGGAAAAAAACTGTCCTTGAAATGTTCTTCAAAAGAGAGATCAGGGTCCAGAGTAACGCCGAGGTCCTTCACAGTTTTATTTGAGACGACTGTACAACCATTAAGATTAATTGTCAGATTCAACAGAAGATCTCTTTGTTTCTTGGGACCTAGAACAAGAATCTCTGTTTTGTCCGAGTTTAAAAGTAGAACGTTTGCAGCCATCCACTTCCTTATGTCTGAAACACATGCTTCTAGCGAGGGCAATTTTGGGGCTTCACCATGTTTCATTGAAATGTACAGCTGTGTGTCATCCGCATAGCAGTGAAAGTTAATATTATGTTTTCGAATGACATCCCCAAGAGGTAAAATATATAGTGAAAACAATAGTGGTCCTAAAACGGAACCTTGAGGAACACCGAAATGTACAGTTGATTTGTCAGAGGACAAACCATTCACAGAGACAAACTAATATCTTTCCGACAGATAAGATCTAAACCAGGCCAGAAATTGTCCGTGTAGACCAATTTGGGTTTCCAATCTCTCCAAAAGAATGTGGTGATCGATGGTATCAAAAGCAGCACTAAGGTCTAGGAGCACGAGGACAGATGCAGAGCCTCGGTCTGATGCCATTAAAAGGTCATTTACCACCTTCACAAGTGCAGTCTCAGTGCTATGATGGGGTCTAAAACCAGACTGAAGCATTTCGTATACATTGTTTGTCTTCAGGAAGGCAGTGAGTTGCTGCGCAACAGCATTTTCAAAAAATTTTGGGAGGAATGGAAGATTCGATATAGGCCGATAGTGTTTTATATTTTCTGGGTCAAGGTTTGGCTTTTTCAAGAGAGGCTTTATTACTGCCACTTTTAGTGAGTTTGGTACACATCCGGTGGATAGAGAGCCGTTTATTATGTTCAACATAAGGAGGGCCAAGCACAGGAAGCAGCTCTTTCAGTAGTTTAGTTGGAATAGGGTCCAGTATGCAGCTTGAAGGTTTAGAGGCCATGATTATTTTCATCATTGTGTCAAGAGATATAGTGCTAAAACACTTGAGTGTCTCTCTTGATCCTATGTCCTGGCAGAGTTGTGCAGACTCAGGACAACTGAGCTTTGAAGGAATACGCAGATTTAAAGAGGAGTCCGTAATTTGCTTTCTAATAATCATGATCTTTTCCTCAAAGAAGTTCATGAACTTATTACTGCTGAAGTGAAAGCCATCCTCTCTTGGGGAATGCTGCTTTTTAGTTAGCTTTGCAACAGTATCAAAAAGGAATTTAGGATTTTCCTCAATTAAGTTGGAAAAATAGAATGATCGAGCAGCAGTAAGGGCTCTTCGATACTGCACGGTACTGTCTTTCCAAGCTAGTCGGAAGACTTCCAGTTTGGTGTGGCGCCATTTCCATTCCAATTTTCTGGAAGCTTGCTTCAGAGCTCGGGTATTTTCTGTTTAACAGGGAGCTAGTTTCTTATGAGAAATGTTTTTAGTTTTTAGGGGTGCAACTGCATCTAGGGTATTGCGCAAGGTTAAATTGAGTTCCTCAGTTAGGTGGTCAACTGATTTTTGTCCTCTGGCGTCCTTGGGTACACAGATGGTGGTCCGATAGTCCAGGATTATGATGAAAAACATTAAGATCCACAACATTTATTCCATGGGACAAAACTAGGTCCAGAGTATGACTGTGACAGTGAGTAGGTCCAGATACATGTTGGACAAAACCCACTGATGATGGCTCCGAAAGTCTTTTGGAGTGGGTCTGTGGACTTTTCCATGTGAATATTAAAGTCACCAAAGATTAGAATATTATCTGCTATGACTACAAGGTCCGATAGGAATTCAGGGAACTCAATGAGAAACGCTGTATATGGCCCAGGAGGCCTGTAAACAGTAGCTATAAAAAGTGATTGAGTAGGCTGCATAGATTTCATGACTAGAAGCTCAAAAAACGAAAACGTTATTTTTATTTTGTAAATTGAAATTTGCTATCGTAAATGTTAGCAACACCTCCGGCTTTGCGGGATGCACGGGGGATATGGTCACTAGTGTAGCCAGGAGGCGAGGCCTCATTTAACACAGTAAATTCATCAGGCTTAAGCCATATTTCAGTCTGGCCAATCACATCAAGATTATGATCAGTGATTGACTATAATTGCCTTCATTGACTATAATTGCCTTTGAAGTAAGGGATCTAACATTAAGTAGCCCTATTTTGAGATGTGAGGTATCATGATCTCTTTCAATAATGACAGGAGGAGTGGAGAAGGTCTTTATCCTAGTGAGAATACTCAGGCGAACACCGCCATGTTTAGTTTTTCCCAACCTAGGTCGAGGCACAGACACGGTCTCAATGGGGATAGCTGAGCTGACTACACTGACTGTGCTAGTGGCAGACTCCATTATGCTGGCAGGCTGGCTAACAGCCTGCTGCCTGGCCTGCACCCTATTTCATTGTGGAGCTAGAGGAGTTAGAGCCCTGTCTATGTTGGTAGATAAGATGAGAGCACCCCTCCAGCTAGGATGAAGTCCGTCACTCCTCAGCAGCTCAGGCTTGGTCCTGTTTGTGGGTCCCAGAAAGAGGGCCAATTATCTACAAATTCTATCTTTTGGGAGGGGTAGAAAACAGTTTTCAATCAGCGATTGAGTTGTGAGACTGCTGTAGAGCTCATCACTCCTCCTAACTGGGAGGGGGACAGAGACAATTACTCGATGCCGACACATCTTTCTAGCTGATTTACACCCTGAAGCTATGTTGCGCTTGGTGATCTCTGACTGTTTCATCCTAACATCGTTGGTGCCGACGTGGATAACAATATCTCTATACTCGCCAGTATTAGCTTTAGCCAGCACCATCTTCAGATTAGCCTTAACGTCGGTAGCCCTGCCCCTTGGTAAATAGTGTATGATCGCTGGATGATTCATTTTAAGTCTAATACTGCAGGTAATGGAGTCGCCAATGACTAGAGTTTTCAATTTGTCAGAGCTAATGGTGGGAAGCTTTGGCGTCTCAGACCCCGTAACGGGAGGAGTAGAGACAAGAGAAGGCTTGGCCTCTGACTCCGACTCATTGCTTAATGGGGAAAACTGGTTGAAAGTTTCTGTCTGCTGAATGAGCGACACCAGTTGAGCATTCCTACAGCATTTCTCTCCAGAAACCTTGAGAAAGTTGTCCGGCTGCGGGGACCGTGCGAAGGGATTTATACTAACGTTACTATCTGTACTTACTGGTGGCACAGATGCTGTCACTCTGAGTGAGTGAGTGAGTATATACACACACATGACATCCCGCTTGGGATATTGCCAAAGGCACCTCAGACCATGAGAAACAAGATTCTCTGGTCTGATGAAACAAAGATTGAACTATTTGGCCTGAATGACAAGCGTCACGTCTGGAGGAAACCTGGCACCATCCCTACGGTGAAGCATGGTGGAGGCAGCATCATGCTGTGGGGAAGTATTTCAGCGGCAGTGACTGGGAGACTACTCAGGATCGAGGGAAAGGAGTGGAGCAAAGTAGAGAGATCCTTGATAAAAACCTGCTCCAGAGCACTCAGGACCTCAGACTGGGGCGAAGGTTCACCTTCCAACATGACAACGACCCTAAGCACATAGCCACTCCTTTGTTGTCTTGGCTTCGGACAAGTCTCTGAATGTCCTTGAGTGGCCCAGAATGGGAGAAACTCTCCCAAATATAGGTGTGTCAAGGTGTCTGAATACTTTCTTCTGAAACTCATCAGTCTATTCTTGTTCTGAGAAATGAAGGCTATTCCATGCAAGAACTTGCCAAGAAACTGAAGATCTCTACTCCCTTCACAGAACATCGCAAACTGGCCCTAACCAGAATGGAAAGAGTGGGAGGCCCCGGGACATTAGAGTGTCTAGTTTGAGAAACAGATGCCTCACAAGTCCTCAGCTGGCAGCCTCATTAAATAGTACCCCCAAAACACCAGTCTCAACGTCAACAGTGAAGAGGCGACTCCGGGATGCTGGCCTTCATAATGTAGAAAATATATTTTTTTTAACTTTAAAAAACTAGGTGTTCTAAAACTTTTGACCATTAGAGTGTATGTGTATGCTTGTATAAATATACACACAATATATATATATATATATATATAAATGCATCATGTAAA